>NW_027490670.1:0-78920 GCF_050948175.1 Xylocopa sonorina | reverse complement strand
TCTACACTTCAAATGAATGTAAATGCGACACTTCCTTGAAAGAAAATAGCGTCTGCAGATGTCTAGGTATCGTAGGGATAGAGTTCTAATGCTTCGCAAAACACAGTATCGCATTTCATTTCTATGTTTCATGGTAAGATATAATATGATTTGCGAAGTGTTATGTATTCCTCGTCTACACTTCATATGAATGTAAATGCGACACTTCCCTGCAAGGAAATAGCGTTTGCAGATGTCTACCTATCGTAGCAATAGAGTTCTAATGCTTCTTATAACGCGATATCGCATATCATTTCTATGTTTCATGGTAAGATATAATATGATTTGCGAAGTGTTATGTGTTCCTCGTCTACACTTCAAATGAATGTGAATGCGACGCTTCCTCGCTAGGAAATAGCGTTTGCAGATGTCTACGTATCGTAGCAATAGATTTCTAATGCCTCTTAAAACGCGATATCGCATCTCATTTCTATGTTTCATGGTAAGATATAATATGATTTGCGAAGTGTCATTTATTCCTCGTCTACACTTCAAATGAATGTAAATGCGACACTTCCTTGCAAGGAATAGCGTTTGCAGATGTCTACCTATCGTAGGAATGGGGTTCTAATGCTTCTTAAAACGCGACATCGCATGTCATTTCTATGTTTCATGGTAAGATATAATATGATTTGCGAAGTGTCATGTATTCCTCGTCTACACTTCAAGTGAATGTAAATGCGACACTTCCTTGCTAGGAAATAGCGTCTGCAGATGTCTAGGTATCGTAGCAATTGAGTTCAAATGCTTCTTAAAACGAGATACTGCATCTCATATCTATGTTTCATGATAAGATATAATATTCATTGCGAAGTGTTATGCATTCCTCGTCTACGATTCAAATGAATGTAAATGCGACACTTCCTTGCAACGAAATAGCGTTTGCTGTTGTCTACGTATCGTAGCAATAGAGTTCCTATGATTCTTAAAACGCTATATCGCATCTCATTTCTATGTTTCATGGTAAGATATAATATGATTTGAGAAGTGTTATGTATTCCTCGTCTACACTTCAAATGAATGTGAATGAGACACTTCCTCGGAAGGAAATAGCGTCTGCAGATGTCTAGGTATCGTAGCGATAGAGTTCTAATGCTTCTCAAAACACAGTATCGCATTTCATTTCTATGTTTCATGGTAAGATATAATATGATTTGCGAAGTGTTATGTGTTCCTCGTCTACACTTCAAATGAATGTGAATGCGACACTTCCTCGCTAGGAAATAGCGTTTGCAGATGTCTACGTATCGTAGCAATATATTTCTAATGCTTCTTAAAACGCGATATCGCATCTCACTTCTATGTTTCATGGTAAGATATAATATTCATTGCGAAGTGTTATGCATTCCTCGTCTACGATTCAAATGAATGTAAATGCGACACTTCCTTGGAAGGAAACAGCGTTTGCAGATGTCTACGTATCGTAGCAATAGAGTTCTTATGATTCTTAAAACGCGATATCGCATCTCATTTCTATGTTTCATGGTAAGATATGATATGATATGCGAAGTGTTATATATTCCTCGTCTACACTTCAAATGAATGTAAATGCGACACTTCCTTGCAAGGAAATAGCGTTTGCAGATTTCTACGTATCGTAGCAATAGAGTTCTTATGATTCTCAAAACGCGATATCGCATCTCATTTCTATGTTTCATGGTAAGATATAATATGATTTGCGAAGTGTCATGTATTCCTCGTCTACACTTCAAATGAATGTAAATGCGACACTTCCTTGCTAGGAAATAGCGACTGCAGATGTCTAGGTATCGTAGCAATAGAGTTCTAATGCTTCTTAAAACGCGATATCGCATCTCATTTCTATGTTTCATGGTAATATGTAATATGATTTGCGAAGTGTTATGTATTCCTCCTCTACACTTCAAATGAATGTAAATGCGACACTTCCTTGAAAGGAAATAGCGTCTGCAGATATCTAGGTATCGTAGCGATAGAGTTCTAATACTTCTCAAAACACAATATCGCATCTCATTTCCATGTTTCATAGTAAGATATAATATGATTTGAGAAGTGTTATGTATTCCTCGTCTACACTTCAAAGGAATGTGAATGCGACACTTCCTCGCTAGGAAATAGCGTTTGCAGATGTCTACGTATCGTAGCAATAGATTTCTAATGCTTCTCAAAACGCGATATCGCGTCTCATTTCTATGTTTCACGGTAAGATATAATATGATTTGCGAAGTGTTATGTATTCCTTGTCTACACTTCAAATGAATGTAAATGCGACACTTCCTTGCAAGGAAATAGCGTTCGCAGATTTCTACGTATCGTAGTAATAGAGTTCTTATGATTCCTAAATCGCGATATCGCTTCTCATTTCTATGTTTAGTGGTAAGATACAATATGATTTGCGAAGTGTTATGTATTCCTCGTCTACACTTCAAATGAATGTAAATACGACACTTCCTTGCAAGGAAATAGCGTTTGCAGATGTCTACCTATCGTAGCAATGGGGTTCTAATGATTCTTAAAACGCGACATGGCATGTCATTTCTATGTTTCATGGTAAGATGTAATATGATTTGCTAAGTGTTATGTTTTCCTCGTCTACACTTCAAAGGAATGTGAATGCGACACTTCCTCGCTAGGAAATAGCGTTTGCAGATGTCTACGTATCGTAGCAATAGATTTCTAATGCTTCTTAAAACGCGATATCGCGTCTCATTTCTATGTTTCACGATAAGATATAATATGATTTGCGAAGTGTTATGTATTCCTCGTCTACACTTCAAATGAATGTAAATGCGACACTTCCTTGCAAGGAAATAGCGTTTGCAGATTTCTACGTATCGTAGCAATAGAGTTCTTATGATTCTTAAAACGCGATATCGCATCTCATTTCTATGTTTAGTGGTAAGATATAATATGATTTGCGAAGTGTTATCTACTCCTCGTCTACACTTCAAATGAATGTAAATGCGACACTTCCGTGGAAGGAAATAGCGTCTGCAGATGTCTAGGTATCGTAGGGATAGAGTTCTAATGCTTCTCAAAACACAGTATCGCATTTCATTTCTATGTTTCATGGTAAGGTATAATATGATTTGCGAAGTGTTATGTATTCCTCGTCTACACTTTATATGAATGTAGATGCGACACTTCCTTGCAAGGAAATAGCGTTTGCAGATGTCTACCTATCGTAGCAATAGAGTTCTAATGCTTCTTATAACGCGATATCGCATATCATTTCTATGCTTCATGGTAAGATATAATATGATTTGCGAAGTGTTATGTGTTCCTCGTCTACACTTCAAATGAATGTGAATGCGACGCTTCCTCGCTAGGAAATAGCGTTTGCAGATGTCTACGTATCGTAGCAATAGATTTCTAATGCTCCTTAAAACGCGATATCGCATCTCATTTCTATGTTTCATGGTAAGATATAATATGATTTGCGAAGTGTCATGTATTCCTCGTCTACACTTCAAATGAATGTAAATGCGACACTTCCTTGCTAGGAAATAGCGTCTGCAGATGTCTAGGTATCGTAGCAATTGAGTTCAAATGCTTCTTAAAACGAGATATTGCATCTCATATCTATGTTTCATGATAAGATATAATATTCATTGCGAAGTGTTATGCATTCCTCGTCTACGATTCAAATGAATGTAAATGCGACACTTCCTTGCAAGGAAATAGCGTTTGCTGTTGTCTACGTATCGTAGCAATAGAGTTCCTATGATTCTTAAAACGCTATATCGCATCTCATTTCTATGTTTCATGGTAAGATATAATATGATTTGAGAAGTGTTATGTATTCCTCGTCTACACTTCAAATGAATGTGAATGAGACACTTCCTCGGAAGGAAATAGCGTCTGCAGATGTCTAGGTATCGTAGCGATAGAGTTCTAATGCTTCTCAAAACACAGTATCGCATTTCATTTCTATGTTTCATGGTAAGATATAATATGATTTGCGAAGTGTTATGTGTTCCTCGTCTATACTTCAAATGAATGTGAATGCGACACTTCCTCGCTAGGAAATAGCGTTTGCAGATGTCTACGTATCGTAGCAATATATTTCTAATGCTTCTTAAAACGCGATATCGCATCTCACTTCTATGTTTCATGGTAAGATATAATATTCATTGCGAAGTGTTATGCATTCCTCGTCTACGATTCAAATGAATGTAAATGCGACACTTCCTTGCAAGGAAACAGGGTTTGCAGATGTCTACGTATCGTAGCAATAGAGTTCTTATGATTCTTAAAACGCGATATCGCATCTCATTTCTATGTTTCATGGTAAGATATAATATGATTTGCGAAGTGTTATGTATTCCTCGTCTACACTTCAAAGGAATGTGAATGTGACACTTCCTCGCTAGGAAATAGCGTTTGCAGATGTCTACGTATCGTAGCAATAGATTTCTAATGCTTCTTAAAACGCGATATCGCATCTCATTTCTATGTTTCACGGTAAGATATAATATGATTTGCGAAGTGTTATGTATTCCTCGTCTACACTTCAAATGAATGTAAATGCGACACTTCCTTGCAAGGAAATAGCGTTTGCAGATGTCTACCTATCGTAGGAATGGGGTTCTAATGCTTCTTAAAACGCGACATCGCATGTCATTTCTATGTTTCATGGTAAGATATAATATGATTTACGAAGTGTCACGTATTCCTCGTCTACACTTCAAATGAATGTAAATGCGACACTTCCTTGCTAGGAAATAGCGTCTGCAGATGTCTAGGTATCGTAGCAATTGTGTTCAAATGCTTCTTAAAACGAGATATTGCATCTCATATCTATGTTTCATGATAAGATATAATATTCATTGCGAAGTGTTATGCATTCCTCGTCTACGATTCAAATGAATGTAAATGCGACACTTCCTTGAAAGGAAATAGCGTCTGCAGATATCTAGGTATCGTAGCGATAGAGTTCTAATACTTCTCAAAACACAATATTGTAACGTCAGGCGTACCGCCTGCCACCCTCCGGCGTCCACCTCATCATCCCCAGCATCCGTATCCGGAGCCCCTGCACACGGGCCACCCGCCGACTCGCCGTCCCTACAGAAGGAGACAAAGGTACGAGAGGGAAGAAGGATGCAGCATGCCGCGCCCACGCGCGATCTCCACACACGAGGGGGAGGACTTCACCCCGTATTACGAGGGCGAGGAGCTCTCCGACACATACTGGGTCGAATCCCCAGCGATCACGAAGCCCTATACGTACTTCTCGTACATGTGGGATTAGAATAAGGACACTACTCACCTATGTACATACACACCAACACACACCTAGATTTAAGTGAATATATGTATATATTTCATTCATGCACGGCTATGTTCCGTGCACTCGCGCGCACACTCGACGCTCGCGGCTCACGCTTAACGCGGGCCGCGCCCCACTCCGAACGGCCGCCCCACCACGGGGGCCGAGCGGCCGCCCTACTCCGACCGTCCGCCCCACCGCGAGGGCCCAGCGACTCGCGCGCCGCGCGACCCGAGGAGGTCGCGGACGCGAGATCCGAGAGTCAGTTCCAATCTCATCTCCGAACTGGAGAGTTGCTAACTCATCTCCGAACCGGAGAGTTCGTATCTCATCTCCGAACCGAGGAGTTCTAATCCAGCATCCGAACGATGCACTTCCGATCCGAGCAATAGGCTCATTCGCAACGAGCAATTAGCTCTAATGCATTCGTCTCTATCCATACTCCCATAGCGGAGTCCATTCGATACTTTATACTATTTCTAATTCTCATTGTAATCGCTAGTCAGTAACTTAGAATTTAGTCAAGTGTATCTAGTATAGTGAAATCATAGAATATAGTTTATTTTTACCAGATTCAAAGTATCTTTATTCGAGTTCAAATACAATTCCTTAATTCTACTCCACGGGTACGCTCGCGATTATTCTAATTCTATATCTCATCTACGATAGTCTTGAGGCTCGACGACTAGAGCGAACCAGCGCTTAGTTGCTCCATTCTCACTTCTACCGTGTACAGAATATCTTGCGCCCAGGTCGATCCCGGTAAGCTAGAGCGAACCAACGCTTAGCCGTGCCGTATTCAACCGAAGTTCAAGTATTCTCGATGAGCCTTGCACCTCCGACAAAGCGTACACGACGCGGGGGGAGGAGAGAGTTTATTCGTCGTCTCGCTCGGGAATACGTGGGTGATGCACCAGAATATTCAATTTCCTACGTTCGAGTCCTGGTTCCTGTGAAGGAGGTTTCCTTCGCCGCACGATCCGTACGAGTCGCCAATCGTCAGGGCCAAACGCCGATACCTGCCAGCCGGAGTCAACCCGCCTGGACGCTTATTCCCGTAGACGTACCTCCGTTCCAGCCGTACGCCGCCGCCATCCCGGTTGCGGATCCAAGGCGCTCCAGGTACCTGGAAAGAGAAATCAGACAGCGGAATCAAGCCTTCACAAGGTAAGTTTAGTGTTGATTACCGTTTTATCGAGTCCGAAACGCCAACGAACCCATTCCGGACGCAATTCGCGTTATTTTCGGGAACGGTTACGACTTTGTGCCACCGTTGCGAGCGCAACCGCACCTCGGGACGTGACAATGGTAAGATATAATATGATTTGCGAAGTGTTATGTATTCCTCGTCTACACTTCAAAGGAATGTGAATGCGACACTTCCACGCTAGGAAATAGCGTTTGCAGATGTCTGCGTATCGTAGCAATAGATTTCTAGTGCTTCTTAAAACGCGATATCGCATCTCATTTCTATGTTTCACGGTAAGATATAATATGATTTGCGAAGTGTCATGTATTCCTCGTCTACACTTCAAATGAATGTAAATGCGACACTTCCTTGCGAGGAAATAGTGTCTGCAGATGTCTAGGTATCGTAGCAATAGAGTTCTAATGCTTCTTAATACGCGATATCGCATCTCATTTCTATGTTTCATGGTAAGATGTAATATGATTTGCGAAGTGTTATGTATTCCTCGTCTACACTTCAAATGAATGTAAATACGACACTTCCTTGCAAGGAAATAGCGTTTGCAGATGTCTACCTATCGTAGCAATGGGGTTCTAATGATTCTTAAAACGCGACATGGCATGTCATTTCTATGTTTCATGGTAAGATGTAATATGATTTGCTAAGTGTTATGTTTTCCTCGTCTACACTTCAAATGAATGTAAATGCGACACTTCCTTGCAAGGAAATAGCGTTTGCAGATTTCTACGTATCGTAGCAATAGAGTTCTTATGATTCTTAAAACGCGATATCGCATCTCATTTCTATGTTTCATGGTAAGATATAATATGATTTGCGAAGTGTTATCTACTCCTCGTCTACACTTCAAATGAATGTAAATGCGACACTTCCTTGAAAGGAAATAGCGTCTACAGATGTCTAGGTATCGTAGCGATAGAGTTCTACTGCTTCTCAAAACACAATATCGCATCTCATTTCTATGTTTCATGGTAAGATATAATATGATTTGCGAAGTGTTATGTATTCCTCGTCTACACTTCATATGAATGTAAATGCGACACTGCCTTGCAAGGAAATAGCGTTTGCACATGTCTACCTATCGTAGCAATAGATTTCTAATGCTTCTTAAAACGCGATATCGCATCTCATTTCTATGTTTCATGGTAAGATATAATATGATTTGCGAAGTGTCATGTATTCCTCGTCTACACTTCAAATGAATGTAAATGCGACACTTCCTTGCTAGGAAATAGCGTCTGCAGATGTCTAGGTATCGTAGCAATAGAGTTCTAATGCTTCTTAAAACGCGATATCGCACCTCATTTCTATGTTTCATGGTAAGATGTAATATGATTTGCGAAGTGTTATGTATTCCTCGTCTACACTTCATATGAATGTAAATGCGACACTTCCTTGCAAAGAAATAGCGTTTGCAGATGTCTACGTATCGTAGCAATAGATTTCTAATGCTTCTTAAAACGCGATATCGCGTCTCATTTCTATGTTTCACGGTAAGATATAATATGATTTGCGAAGTGTTATGTATTCCTCGTCTACACTTCATATGAATGTAAATGCGACACTTCCTTGCAAGGAAATAGCGTTTGCAGATGTCTACGTATCGTAGCAATAGATATCTAATGCTTCCTATAACGCGATATCGCATCTCATTTCTATGATTCATGGTAAGATATATTATGATTTGCGAAGTGTCATGTGTTCCTCGTCTACACTTCATATGAATGTAAATGCGACACTTCCTAGCAAGCAAATAGCGTTTGCAGATGTCTACGTATCGTAGCAATAGATTTCTAATGCTTCTTAAAACGCGATATCGCATCTCATTTCTATGTTTCATGGTAAGATATAATATGATTTGCGAAGTGTCATGTATTCCTCGTCTACACTTCAAATGAATGTAAATGCGACACTTCCTTGCTAGGAAATAGCGTCTGCAGATGTCTAGGTATCGTAGCAATTGAGTTTCAAATGCTTCTTAAAACGAGATATTGCATCTCATATTTATGTTTCATGATAAGATATAATATTCATTGCGAAGTGTTATGCATTCCTCGTCTACGATTCAAATGAATGCAAATGCGACGCTTCCTTGCAAGGAAATAGCGTTTGCAGAAGTCTACGTATCGTAGCAATAGATATCTAATGCTTCCTAAAACGCGATATCGCATCTCATTTCTATGTTTCATGGTAAGATATAATATGATTTGCGAAGTGTCATGTATTCCTCGTCTACACTTCAAATGAATGTGAATGCGACACTTCCTCGCTAGGAAATAGCGTTTGCAGATGTCTACGTATCGTAGCAATAGATTTCTAATGCTTCTTAAGACGCGATATCGCGTCTCATTTCTATGTTTCACGGTAAGATATAATATGATTTGCGAAGTGTTATGTATTCCTCGTCTACACTTCAAATGAATGTAAATGCGACACTTCCTTGCAAGGAAATAGCGTTTGCAGATTTCTACGTATCGTAGCAATAGAGTTCTTATGATTCCTAAAACGCGATATCGCATCTCATTTCTATGTTTCATGGTAAGATATAATATGATTTGCGAAGTGTTATCTACTCCTCGTCTACACTTCAAATGAATGTAAATGCGACACTTCCCTGGAAGGAAATAGCGTTTGCAGATGTCTACCTATCGTAGCAATAGATTTCTAATGCTTCTTAAAACGCGATATCGCATCACATTTCTATGTTTCATGGTAAGATATAATATGATTTGCGAAGTGTCATGTATTCCTCGTCTACACTTCAAATGAATGTAAATGCGAAACTTCCTTCAAAGGAAATAGCGTCTGCAGATGTCTAGGTATCGTAGCGATAGAGTTCTAATGCTTCTCAAAACACAATATCGCATCTCACTTCTATGTTTCATAGTAAGATAGAATATGATTTGCGAAGTGTTATGTATTCCTCGTCTACACTTCATATGAATGTAAATGCGACACTTCCTTGCAAGGAAATAGCGTTTGCAGATGTCTACCTATAGTAGCAATTGAGTTCTAATGCTTCTTAAAACGCGATATCGCATCTCATTTCTATGTTTCATGGTAATATGTAATATGATTTGCGAAGTGTCATGTATTCCTCGTCTACACTTCAAATGAATGTAAATGCGACACTTCCTTGCTAGGAAATAGCGTCTGCAGATGTCTAGGTATCGTAGCAATAGAGTTCTTATGATTCTTAAAACGCGATATCGCGTCTCATTTCTATGTTTCATGGTAAGATGTAATATGATTTGCGAAGTGTTATGTATTTCTCGTCTACACTTCAATTGAATGTAAATGTGACACTTCCTTGCAAGGAAATATCGTTTGCAGATGTCTACGTATCGAAGCAATAGAGTTCAAATGCTTCTTAAAACGAGATATTGCAACTCATATCTACGTTTCATGATAAGATATAATATTCATTGCGAAGTGTTATGCATTCCTCGTCTACGATTCAAATGAATGTAAATGCGACACTTCCTTGCTAGGAAATAGCGTCTGCAGATGTCAAGGTATCGTAGCAATAGAGTTCTAATGCTTCTTAAAACGCGATATCGCATCTCATTTCTATGTTTCATGGTAAGATATAATATGATTTGCGAAGTGTCATGTATTCTTCGTCTACACTTCAAATGAATGTAAATGCGACACTTCCTTGCTAGGAAATAGCGTCTGCAGATGCCTAGGTATCGTAGCAATAGTGTTCTAATGCTTCTTAAAACGCGATATCGCATCTTATTTCTATGTTTCATGGTAAGATATAATATGATTTGCGAAGTGTCATGTATTCCTTGTCTACACTTCAAATGAATGTATATGCGGCACTTCCTTGAAAGGAAATAGCGTCTGCAGATGTCTAGGTATCGTAGCGATAGAGTTCTAATGCTTCTCAAAACACAATATCGCATCTCATTTCTATGTTTCATGGTAAGATATAATATGATTTGCGAAGTGTTATGTATTCCTCGTCTACACTTCAAAGGAATGTGAATGCGACACTTCCTCGCTAGGAAATAGCGTTTGCAGATGTCTACGTATCGTAGCAATAGATTTCTAATGCTTCTTAAGACGCGGTATCGCGTCTCATTTCTATGTTTCACGGTAAGATATAATATGATTTGCGAAGTGTTATGTATTCCTCGTCTACACTTCAAATGAATGTAAATGCGACACTTCCTTGCAAGGAAATAGCGTTTGCAGATTTCTACGTACCGTAGCAATAGAGTTCTTATGATTCTTAAAACGCGATATCGCATCTCATTTCTATGTTTCATGGTAAGATATAATATGATTTGCGAAGTGTTATCTACTCCTCGTCTACACTTCAAATGAATGTAAATGCGACAATTCCCTGGAAGGAAATAGCGTTTGCAGATGTCTACCTATCGTAGCAATAGATTTCTAATGCTTCTTAAAACGCGATATCGCATCACATTTCTATGTTTCATGGTAAGATATAATATGATTTGCGAAGTGTCATGTATTCCTCGTCTACACTTCAAATGAATGTAAATGCGAAACTTCCTTCAAAGGAAATAGCGTCTGCAGATGTCTAGGTATCGTAGCGATAGAGTTCTAATGCTTCTCAAAACACAATATCGCATCTCATTTCTATGTTTCATAGTAAGATGGAATATGATTTGCGAAGTGTTATGTATTCCTCGTCTACACTTCATATGAATGTAAATGCGACACTTCCTTGCAAGGAAATAGCGTTTGCAGATGTCTACCTATAGTAGCAATTGAGTTCTAATGCTTCCTAAAACGCGATATCGCATCTCATTTCTATGTTTCATGGTAAGATATAATATGATTTGCGAAGTGTCATGTATTCCTCGTCTACACTTCAAATGAATGTAAATGCGACTCTTCCTTGCAAAGAAATAGCGTTTGCAGATGTCTACGTATCGTAGCAATAGATTTCTAATGCTTCTTAATACGCGATATCGCATCTCATTTCTATGTTTCATGGTAAGATATAATATGATTTGCAAAGTGTTATGTATTCCTCGTCTACACTTCAAAGGAATGTGAATGCGACACTTCCTCGCTAGGAAATAGCGTTTGCAGATGTCTACGTATCGTAGCAATAGATTTCTAATGCTTCTTAAGACGCGGTATCGCGTCTCATTTCTATGTTTCACGGTAAGATATAATATGGTTTGCGAAGTGTTATGTATTCCTCGTCTACACTTCAAATGAATGTAAATGCGACACTTCCTTGCAAGGAAATAGCGTTTGCAGATTTCTACGTACCGTAGCAATAGAGTTCTTATGATTCTTAAAACGCGATATCGCATCACATTTCTATGTTTCATGGTAAGATATAATATGATTTGCGAAGTGTTATCTACTCCTCGTCTACACTTCAAATGAATGTAAATGCGACACTTCCCTGGAAGGAAATAGCGTTTGCAGATGTCTACCTATCGTAGCAATAGATTTCTAATGCTTCTTAAAACGCGATATCGCATCACATTTCTATGTTTCATGGTAAGATATAATATGATTTGCGAAGTGTCATGTATTCCTCGTCTACACTTCAAATGAATGTAAATGCGAAACTTCCTTCAAAGGAAATAGCGTCTGCAGATGTCTAGGTATCGTAGCGATAGAGTTCTAATGCTTCTCAAAACACAATATCGCATCTCATTTCTATGTTTCATAGTAAGATGGAATATGATTTGCGAAGTGTTATGTATTCCTCGTCTACACTTCATATGAATGTAAATGCGACACTTCCTTGCAAGGAAATAGCGTTTGCAGATGTCTACCTATAGTAGCAATTGAGTTCTAATGCTTCCTAAAACGCGATATCGCATCTCATTTCTATGTTTCATGGTAAGATATAATATGATTTGCGAAGTGTCATGTATTCCTCGTCTACACTTCAAATGAATGTAAATGCGACACTTCCTTGCTAGGAAATAGCGTCTGCAGATGTCTAGGTATCGTAGCAATAGACTTCTAATGCTTCTTAAGACGCGGTATCGCGTCTCATTTCTATGTTTCATGGTAAGATGTAATATGATTTGCGAAGTGTTATGTATTCCTCCTCTACACTTCAAATGAATGTAAATGCGACACTTCCTTGAAAGGAAATAGCGTCTGCAGATGTCTAGGTATCGTAGCGATAGAGTTCTAATGCTTCTCAAAACACAATATCGCATCTCATTTGCAGCGTTTGCAGATGTCTACGTATCGTAGCAATAGATTTCTAATCCTTCTTAAAACGCGATATCGCATCACATTTCTATGTTTCATGGTAAGATATAATATGATTTGCGAAGTGTCATGTATTCCTCGTCTACACTTCAAATGAATGTAAATGCGACTCTTCCTTGCAAAGAAATAGCGTTTGCAGATGTCTACGTATCGTAGCAATAGATTTCTAATGCTTCTTAATACGCGATATCGCATCACATTTCTATGTTTCATGGTAAGATATAATATGATTTGCAAAGTGTTATGTATTCCTCGTCTACACTTCAAAGGAATGTGAATGCGACACTTCCTCGCTAGGAAATAGCGTTTGCAGATGTCTACGTATCGTAGCAATAGATTTCTAATGCTTCTTAAGACGCGGTATCGCGTCTCATTTCTATGTTTCACGGTAAGATATAATATGATTTGCGAAGTGTTATGTATTCCTCGTCTACACTTCAAATGAATGTAAATGCGACACTTCCTTGCAAGGAAATAGCGTTTGCAGATTTCTACGTATCGTAGCAATAGAGTTCTTATGATTCTTAAAACGCGATATCGCATCTCATTTCTATGTTTCATGGTAAGATATAATATGATTTGCGAAGTGTTATCTACTCCTCGTCTACACTTCAAATGAATGTAAATGCGACACTTCCCTGGAAGGAAATAGCGTTTGCAGATGTCTACCTATCGTAGCAATAGATTTCTAATGCTTCTTAAAACGCGATATCGCATCACATTTCTATGTTTCATGGTAAGATATAATATGATTTGCGAAGTGTCATGTATTCCTCGTCTACACTTCAAATGAATGTAAATGCGAAACTTCCTTCAAAGGAAATAGCGTCTGCAGATGTCTAGGTATCGTAGCGATAGAGTTCTAATGCTTCTCAAAACACAATATCGCATCTCATTTCTATGTTTTATAGTAAGATAGAATATGATTTGCGAAGTGTTATGTATTCCTCGTCTACACTTCATATGAATGTAAATGCGACACTTCCTTGCAAGGAAATAGCGTTTGCAGATGTCTACCTATAGTAGCAATTGAGTTCTAATGCTTCTTAAAACGCGATATCGCATCTCATTTCTATGTTTCATGGTAATATGTAATATGATTTGCGAAGTGTCATGTATTCCTCGTCTACACTTAAAATGAATGTAAATGCGACACTTCCTTGCTAGGAAATAGCGTCTGCAGATGTCTAGGTATCGTAGCAATAGAGTTCTAATGCTTCCTAAAACGCGATATCGCGTCTCATTTCTATGTTTCATGGTAAGATGTAATATGATTTACGAAGTGTTATGTATTCCTCCTCTACACTTCAAATGAATGTAAATGCGACACTTCCTTGAAAGGAAATAGCGTCTGCAGATGTCTAGGTATCGTAGCGATAGAGTTCTAATGCTTCTTAAAACGCGATATCGCATCTCATTTCTATGTTTCATGGTAAGATATAATATGATTTGCGAAGTGTCATGTATTCCTCGTCTACACTTCAAATGAATGTAAATGCGACACTTCCTTGCTAGGAAATAGCGTCTGCAGATGTCTAGGTATCGTAGCAATAGAGTTCTAATGCTTCTTAAAACGCGATATCGCACCTCATTTCTATGTTTCATGGTAAGATGTAATATGATTTGCGAAGTGTTATGTATTCCTCCTCTACACTTCAAATGAATGTAAATGCGACACTTCCTTGCAAGGAAATAGCGTTAGCAGATGTCTACCTATAGTAGCAATTGAGTTCTACTGCTTCTTAAAACGCGATATCGCATCTCATTTCTATGTTTCATGGTAAGATATAATATGATTTGCGAAGTGTTATGTATTCCTCGTCCACACTTCAAATGAATGTAAATGCGACACTTCCTTGCAAAGAAATAGCGTTTGCAGATGTCTACGTATCGTAGCAATAGATTTCTAATGCTTCTTAAAACGCGATATCGCGTCTCATTTCTATGTTTCACGGTAAGATATAATATGATTTGCGAAGTGTTATGTATTCCTCGTCTACACTTCATATGAATGTAAATGCGACACTTCCTTGCAAGGAAATAGCGTTTGCAGATGTCTACGTATCGTAGCAATAGATATCTAATGCTTCCTATAACGCGATATCGCATCTCATTTCTATGATTCATGGTAAGATATATTATGATTTGCGAAGTGTTATGCATTCCTCGTCTACGATTCAAATGAATGTAAATGCGACGCTTCCTTGCAAGGAAATAGCGTTAGCAGATGTCTACCTATAGTAGCAATTGAGTTCTACTGCTTCTTAAAACGCGATATCGCGTCTCAATTCTATGTTTCATGGTAAGATGTAATATGATTTGCGAAGTGTTATGTATTCCTCCTCTACACTTCAAATGAATGTAAATGCGACACTTCCTTGAAAGGAAATAGCGTCTGCAGATATCTAGGTATCGTAGCGATAGAGTTCTAATGCTTCTCAAAACACAATATCGCATCTCATTTCTATGTTTCATAGTAAGATATAATATGATTTGCGAAGTGTTATGTATTCCTCGTCTACACTTCATATGAATGTAAATGCGACACTTCCTTGCAAGGAAATAGCGCTTGCAGATGTCTACCTATAGTAGCAATTGAGTTCTACTGCTTCTTAAAACGCGATATCGCATCTTATTTCTATGTTTCATGGTAAGATATAATATGATTTGCGAAGTGTCATGTATTCCTCGTCTACACTTCAAATGAATGTAAATGCGACACTTCCTTGAAAGGAAATAGCGTCTGCAGATGTCTAGGTATCGTAGCGATAGAGTTCTAATGCTTCTCAAAACACAATATCGCATCTCATTTCTATGTTTCATGGTAAGATATAATATGATTTGCGAAGTGTTATGTATTCCTCGTCTACACTTCAAATGAATGTAAATGCGACACTTCCTTGGAAAGAAATAGCGTTTGCAGATGTCTACCTATCGTAGCAATGGGGTTTTAAATCTTCTTAAAACGCCACATCGCATTTCATGTCTATGTTTCATGGTAAGATATAATATGATTTGCGAAGTATTATGTGTTCCTCGTCTACACTTCATATGAATGTAAATGCGACACTTCCTTGCAAGGAAATAGCGTTTGCAGATGTCTACCAATCGTAGCAATAGAGTTCTAATGCTTCTTAAAACGCGATATCGCATCTCATTTCTATGTTTCATGGTAAGATATAATATGATTTGCGAAGTGTTATGTATTCCTTGTCTACACTTCAAATGAATGTGAATGCGATACTTCCTCACTAGGAAATAGCGTTTGCAGATGTCTACGTATCGTAGCAATAGCTTTCTAATGCTTCTCAAAACGCGATATCGCATCCCATTTCTATGTTTCATGGTAAGATATAATATGATTTGCGAAGTGTCATGTATTCCTCGTCTACACTTCAAATGAATGTAAATGCGACACTTCCTTGTGTCACGTCCCGAGGTGCGGTTGCGCTCGCAACGGTGGCACAAAGTCGTAACCGTTCCCGAAAATAACGCGAATTGCGTCCGGACCGGGTTCGTTGGCTTTTCGGACTCGATAAAACGGTAACTAACACTAAACTTACCTTGCGAAGGCTTGATTCCGCTGTCTGATTTCTCTTTCCAGGTACCTGGAACGCCTTGGATCCGCAACCGGGATGGCGGCGGCGTACGGCTGGAACGGAGGTACGTCTACGGGAATAAGCGTCCAGGCGGGTTGACTCCGGCTGGCAGGTATCGGCGTTTGGCCCTGACGATTGGCGACTCGTACGGGTCGTGCGGCGAAGGAAACCTCCTTCACAGGAACCAGGACTCGAACGTAGGAAATTGAATATTCTGGTGCATCACCCACGTATTCCCGAGCGAGACGACGAATGAACTCTCTCCTCCCCGCGCGTCGTGTACGCTTTGTCGGAGGTGCAAGGCTCATCGAGAATACTTGAACTTCGGTTGAATACGGCACGGCTAAGCGTTGGTTCGCTCTAGCTTACCGGGATCGACCTGGGCGCAAGATATTCTGTACACGGTAGAAGTGAGGATGGAGCAACTAAGCGCTGGTTCGCTCTAGTCGTCGAGCCTCAAGACTATCGTAGATGAGATATAGAATTAGAATAATCGCGAGCGTACCCGTGGATTAGAATTAAGGAATTGTATTTGAACTCGAATAAAGATACTTTGAATCTGGTAAAAATAAACTATATTCTATGATTTCACTATACTAGATACACTTGACTAAATTCTAAGTTACTGACTAGCGATTACAATGAGAATTAGAAATAGTATAAAGTATCGAATGGACTCCGCTATGGGAGTATGGATAGAGACGAATGCATTAGAGCTAATTGCTCGTTGCGAATGAGCCTATTGCTCGGATCGGAAGTGCATCGTTCGGATGCTGGATTAGAACTCCTCGGTTCGGAGATGAGATACGAACTGACTCTCGGATCTCGCGTCCGCGACCTCCTCGGGTCGCGCGGCGCGCGAGTCGCTGGGCCCTCGCGGTGGGGCGGACGGTCGGAGTAGGGCGGCCGCTCGGCCCCCGTGGTGGGGCGGCCGTTCGGAGTGGGGCGGGGCCCGCGTTAAGCGTGAGCCGCGAGCGTCGAGTGTGCGCGCGAGTGCACGGAACATAGCCGTGCATGAATGAAATATATACATATATTCACTTAAATCTAGGCGTGTGTTGGTGTGTATGTACATAGGTGAGTAGTGTCCTTATTCTAATCCCACATGTACGAGAAGTACGTATAGGGCTTTGTGATCGCTGGGGATTCGACCCAGTATGTGTCGGAGAGCTCCTCGCCCTCGTAATACGGGGTGAAGTCCTCCCCCTCGTGTGTGGAGATCGCGCGTGGGCGCGGCATGCTGCATCCTTCTTCCCTTTCGTACCTTTGTCTCCTTCTGTAAGGACGGCGAGTCGGCGGGTGGCCCGTGTGCAGGGGCTCCGGATACGGATGCTGGGGATGATGAGTTGGACGCCGGAGGGTGGCAGGCGGTACGCCTGACGTTACACTTGCTAGGAAATAGCGTCTGCAGATGTCTAGGTATCGTAGCAATAGAGTTCTAATGCTTCTTAAAACGCGATATCGCACCTCATTTCTATGTTTCATGGTAAGATGTAATATGATTTGCGAAGTGTGATGTATTCCTCGTCTACACTTCAAATGAATGTAAATGCGACACTTCCTTGCAAGGAAATAGCGTTAGCAGATGTCTACCTATAGTAGCAATTGAGTTCTACTGCTTCTTAAAACGCGATATCGCATCTCATTTCTATGTTTCATGGTAAGATATAATATGATTTGCGAAGTGTTATGTATTCCTCGTCCACACTTCAAAAGAATGTAAATGCGACACTTCCTTGCAAAGAAATAGCGTTTGCAGATGTCTACGTATCGTAGCAATAGATATCTAATGCTTCCTATAACGCGATATCGCATCTCATTTCTATGATTCATGGTAAGATATATTATGATTTGCGAAGTGTCATGTGTTCCTCGTCTACACTTCATATGAATGTAAATGCGACACTTCCTAGCAAGCAAATAGCGTTTGCAGATGTCTACGTATCGTAGCAATAGATTTCTAATGCTTCTTAAAACGCGATATCGCATCTCATTTCTATGTTTCATGGCAAGATATAATATGATTTGCGAAGTGTCATGTATTCCTCGTCTACACTTCAAATGAATGTAAATGCGACACTTCCTTGCTAGGAAATAGCGTCTGCAGATGTCTAGGTATCGTAGCAATTGAGTTTCAAATGCTTCTTAAAACGAGATATTGCATCTCATATTTATGTTTCATGATAAGATATAATATTCATTGCGAAGTGTTATGCATTCCTCGTCTACGATTCAAATGAATGTAAATGCGACGCTTCCTTGCAAGGAAATAGCGTTTGCAGAAGTCTACGTATCGTAGCAATAGATATCTAATGCTTCCTAAAACGCGATATCGCATCTCATTTCTATGTTTCATGGTAAGATATAATATGATTTGCGAAGTGTCATGTATTCCTCGTCTACACTTCAAATGAATGTAAATGCGACACTTCCTTGCTAGGAAATAGCGTCTGCAGATGTCTAGGTATCGTAGCAATAGAGTTCTAATGCTTCCTAAAACGCGTTATCGCGTCTCAATTCTATGTTTCATGGTAAGATGTAATATGATTTGCGAAGTGTTATGTATTCCTCCTCTACACTTCAAATGAATGTAAATGCGACACTTCCTTGAAAGGAAATAGCGTCTGCAGATGTCTAGGTATCGTAGCGATAGAGTTCTACTGCTTCTTAAAACGCAATATCGCATCCCATTTCTATGTTTCGTGGTAAGATATAATATGATTTGCGAAGTGTTATGTATTCCTCGTCTACACTTCAAATGAATGTAAATGCGACACTTTCTTGCAAAGAAATAGCGTTTGCAGATGTCTACGTATCGTAGCAATAGATTTCTAATCCTTCTTAAAACGCGATATCGCATCACATTTCTATGTTTCATGGTAAGATATAATATGATTTGCGAAGTGTCATGTATTCCTCGTCTACACTTCAAATGAATGTAAATGCGACTCTTCCTTGCAAAGAAATAGCGTTTGCAGATGTCTACGTATCGTAGCAATAGATTTCTAATGCTTCTTAATACGCGATATCGCATCACATTTCTATGTTTCATGGTAAGATATAATATGATTTGCGAAGTGTTATGTATTCCTCGTCTACACTTCAAAGGAATGTGAATGCGACACTTCCTCGCTAGGAAATAGCGTTTGCAGATGTCTACGTATCGTAGCAATAGATTTCTAATGCTTCTTAAGACGCGATATCGCGTCTCATTTCTATGTTTCACGGTAAGATATAATATGATTTGCGAAGTGTCATGTATTCCTCGTCTACACTTCAAATGAATGTAAATGCGACACTTTCTTGCAAAGAAATAGCGTTTGCAGATGTCTACGTATCGTAGCAATAGATTTCTAATCCTTCTTAAAACGCGATATCGCATCACATTTCTATGTTTCATGGTAAGATATAATATGATTTGCGAAGTGTCATGTATTCCTCGTCTACACTTCAAATGAATGTAAATGCGACTCTTCCTTGCAAAGAAATAGCGTTTGCAGATGTCTACGTATCGTAGCAATAGATTTCTAATGCTTCTTAATACGCGATATCGCATCACATTTCTATGTTTCATGGTAAGATATAATATGATTTGCGAAGTGTTATGTATTCCTCGTCTACACTTCAAAGGAATGTGAATGCGACACTTCCTCGCTAGGAAATAGCGTTTGCAGATGTCTACGTATCGTAGCAATAGATTTCTAATGCTTCTTAAGACGCGATATCGCGTCTCATTTCTATGTTTCACGGTAAGATATAATATGATTTGCGAAGTGTCATGTATTCCTCGTCTACACTTCAAATGAATGTAAATGCGACACTTCCTTGTTAGGAAATAGCGTCTGCAGATGTCTAGGTATCGTAGCAATAGAGTTCTAATGCTTCTTAAAACGCGATATCGCACCTCATTTCTACGTTTCATGGTAAGATGTAATATGATTTGCGAAGTGTTATGTATTTCTCGTCTACACTTCAATTGAATGTAAATGTGACACTTCCTTGCAAGGAAATATCGTTTGCAGATGTCTACGTATCGAAGCAATAGAGTTCAAATGCTTCTTAAAACGAGATATTGCAACTCATATCTACGTTTCATGATAAGATATAATATTCATTGCGAAGTGTTATGCATTCCTCGTCTACGATTCAAATGAATGTAAATGCGACACTTCCTTGCTAGGAAATAGCGTCTGCAGATGTCAAGGTATCGTAGCAATAGAGTTCTAATGCTTCTTAAAACGCGATATCGCATCTCATTTCTATGTTTCATGGTAAGATATAATATGATTTGCGAAGTGTCATGTATTCTTCGTCTACACTTCAAATGAATGTAAATGCGACACTTCCTTGCTAGGAAATAGCGTCTGCAGATGCCTAGGTATCGTAGCAATAGTGTTCTAATGCTTCTTAAAACGCGATATCGCATCTTATTTCTATGTTTCATGGTAAGATATAATATGATTTGCGAAGTGTCATGTATTCCTCGTCTACACTTCAAATGAATGTAAATGCGACACTTCCTTGAAAGGAAATAGCGTCTGCAGATGTCTAGGTATCGTAGCGATAGAGTTCTAATGCTTCTCAAAACACAATATCGCATCTCATTTCTATGTTTCATAGTAAGTTATAATATGATTTGCGAAGTGTTATGTATTCCTCGTCTACACTTCATATGAATGTAAATGCGACACTTCCTTGCAAGGAAATAGCGTTTGCAGATGTCTACCTATAGTAGCAATTGAGTTCTACTGCTTCTTAAAACGCAATATCGCATCCCATTTCTATGTTTCGTGGTAAGATATAATATGATTTGCGAAGTGTTATGTATTCCTCGTCTACACTTCAAATGAATGTAAATGCGACACTTTCTTGCAAAGAAATAGCGTTTGCAGATGTCTACGTATCGTAGCAATAGATTTCTAATCCTTCTTAAAACGCGATATCGCATCACATTTCTATGTTTCATGGTAAGATATAATATGATTTGCGAAGTGTCATGTATTCCTCGTCTACACTTCAAATGAATGTAAATGCGAAACTTCCTTCAAAGGAAATAGCGTCTGCAGATATCTAGGTATCGTAGCAATAGAGTTCTAATGCTTCCTAAAACGCGATATCGCGTCTCATTTCTATGTTTCATGGTAAGATGTAATATGATTTACGAAGTGTTATGTATTCCTCCTCTACACTTCAAATGAATGTAAATGCGACACTTCCTTGAAAGGAAATAGCGTCTGCATATGTCTAGGTATCGTAGCGATAGAGTTCTAATGCTTCTTAAAACGCGATATCGCATCTCATTTCTATGTTTCATGGTAAGATATAATATGATTTGCGAAGTGTCATGTATTCCTCGTCTACACTTCAAATGAATGTAAATGCGACACTTCCTTGCTAGGAAATAGCGTCTGCAGATGTCTAGGTATCGTAGCAATAGAGTTCTAATGCTTCTTAAAACGCGACATCGCACCTCATTTCTATGTTTCATGGTAAGATATAATATGATTTGCGAAGTGTCATGTATTCCTCGTCTACACTTCAAATGAATGTAAATGCGACACTTCCTTGCTGGGAAATAGCGTCTGCAGATGTCTAGGTATCGTAGCAATAGATTTCTAATGCTTCTTAAAACGCGATATCGCGTCTCATTTCTATGTTTCACGGTAAGATATAATATGATTTGCGAAGTGTTATGTATTCCTCGTCTACACTTCATATGAATGTAAATGCGACACTTCCTTGCAAGGAAATAGCGTTAGCAGATGTCTACCTATAGTAGCAATTGAGTTCTACTGCTTCTTAAAACGCGATATCGCGTCTCAATTCTATGTTTCATGGTAAGATGTAATATGATTTGCGAAGTGTTATGTATTCCTCCTCTACACTTCAAATGAATGTAAATGCGACACTTCCTTGAAAGGAAATAGCGTCTGCAGATGTCTAGGTATCGTAGCGATAGAGTTCTAATGCTTCTCAAAACACAATATCGCATCTCATTTCTATGTTTCATAGTAAGATATAATATGATTTGCGAAGTGTTATGTATTCCTCGTCTACACTTCATATGAATGTAAATGCGACACTTCCTTGCAAAGAAATAGCGTTTGCAGATGTCTACGTATCGTAGCAATAGATTTCTAATGCTTCTTAAAACGCGATATCGCATCACATTTCTATGTTTCATGGTAAGATATAATATGATTTGCGAAGTGTCATGTATTCCTCGTCTACACTTCAAATGAATGTAAATGCGAAACTTCCTTCAAAGGAAATAGCGTCTGCAGATGTCTAGGTATCGTAGCGGTAGAGTTCTAATGCTTCTCAAAACACAATATCGCATCTCATTTCTATGTTTCATAGTAAGATAGAATATGATTTGCGAAGTGTTATGTATTCCTCGTCTACACTTCATATGAATGTAAATGCGACACTTCCTTGCAAGGTAATAGCGTTTGCAGATGTCTACCTATAGTAGCAATTGAGTTCTGATGCTTCTTAAAACGCGATATCGCATCTCATTTCTATGTTTCATGGTAATATGTAATATGATTTGCGAAGTGTCATGTATTCCTCGTCTACACTTCAAATGAATGTAAATGCGACACTTCCATGCTAGGAAATAGCGTCTGCAGATGTCTAGGTATCGTAGCGATAGAGTTCTAATGCTTCTTAAAACGAGATATTGCATCTCATTTCTATGTTTCATGATAAGATATAATATTCATTGCGAAGTGTTATGCATTCCTCGTCTACGATTCAAATGAATGTAAATGCGACGCTTCCTTGCAAGGAAATAGCGTTTGCAGATGTCTACGTATCGTAGCAATAGATATCTAATGCTTCCTAAAACGCGATATCGCATCTCATTTCTATGTTTCATGGTAAGATATAATATGATTTGCGAAGTATCATGTATTCCTCGTCTACACTTCAAATGAATGTAAATGCGACACTTCCTTGCAAGGAAATAGCGTTTGCAGATTTCTACGTATCGTAGCAATAGAGTTCTTATGATTCTTAAAACGCGATATCGCATCTCATTTCTATGTTTCATGGTAAGATATAATATGATTTGCGAAGTGTTATCTACTCCTCGTCTACACTTCAAATGAATGTAAATGCGACACTTCCCTGGAAGGAAATAGCGTTTGCAGATGTCTACCTATCGTAGCAATAGATTTCTAATGCTTCTTAAAACGCGATATCGCATCACATTTCTATGTTTCATGGTAAGATATAATATGATTTGCGAAGTGTCATGTATTCCTCGTCTACACTTCAAATGAATGTAAATGCGACACTTCCTTGCTAGGAAATAGCGTCTGCAGATATCTAGGTATCGTAGCAATAGAGTTCTAATGCTTCCTAAAACGCGATATCGCGTCTCATTTCTATGTTTCATGGTAAGATGTAATATGATTTACGAAGTGTTATGTATTCCTCCTCTACACTTCAAATGAATGTAAATGCGACACTTCCTTGCTGGGAAATAGCGTCTGCAGATGTCTAGGTATCGTAGCGATAGAGTTCTAATGCTTCTTAAAACGCGATATCACACCTCATTTCTATGTTTCATGGTAAGATGTAATATGATTTGCGAAGTGTTATGTATTCCTCCTCTACACTTCAAATGAATGTAAATGCGACACTTCCTTGAAAGGAAATAGCGTCTGCAGATGTCTAGGTATCGTAGCGATAGAGTTCTAATGCTTCTCAAAACACAATATCGCATCTCATTTCTATGTTTTATGGTAAGATATAATATGATTTGCGAAGTGTCATGTATTCCTCGTCTACACTTCAAATGAATGTAAATGCGACACTTCCTTGCTAGGAAATAGCGTCTGCAGATGTCTAGGTATCGTAGCAATAGAGTTCTAATGCTTCTTAAAACGCGATATCGCACCTCATTTCTATGTTTCATGGTAAGATGTAATATGATTTGCGAAGTGTTATGTATTCCTCCTCTACACTTCAAATGAATGTAAATGCGACACTTCCTTGCAAGGAAATAGCGTTAGCAGATGTCTACCTATAGTAGCAATTGAGTTCTACTGCTTCTTAAAACGCGATATCGCATCTCATTTCTATGTTTCACGGTAAGATATAATATGATTTGCGAAGTGTTATGTATTCCTCGTCCACACTTTAAATGAATGTAAATGCGACACTTCCTTGCAAAGAAATAGCGTTTGCAGATGTCTACGTATCGTAGCAATAGATTTCTAATGCTTCTTAAAACGCGATATCGCGTCTCATTTCTATGTTTCACGGTAAGATATAATATGATTTGCGAAGTGTTATGTATTCCTCGTCTACACTTCATATGAATGTAAATGCGACACTTCCTTGCAAGGAAATAGCGTTTGCAGATGTCTACGTATCGTAGCAATAGATATCTAATGCTTCCTATAACGCGATATCGCATCTCATTTCTATGATTCATGGTAAGATATATTATGATTTGCGAAGTGTTATGCATTCCTCGTCTACGATTCAAATGAATGTAAATGCGACGCTTCCTTGCAAGGAAATAGCGTTAGCAGATGTCTACCTATAGTAGCAATTGAGTTCTACTGCTTCTTAAAACGCGATATCGCGTCTCAATTCTATGTTTCATGGTAAGATGTAATATGATTTGCGAAGTGTTATGTATTCCTCCTCTACACTTCAAATGAATGTAAATGCGACACTTCCTTGAAAGGAAATAGCGTCTGCAGATGTCTAGGTATCGTAGCGATAGAGTTCTAATGCTTCTCAAAACACAATATCGCATCTCATTTCTATGTTTCATAGTAAGATATAATATGATTTGCGAAGTGTTATGTATTCCTCGTCTACACTTCATATGAATGTAAATGCGACACTTCCTTGCAAAGAAATAGCGTTTGCAGATGTCTACGTATCGTAGCAATAGATTTCTAATGCTTCTTAAAACGCGATATCGCATCACATTTCTATGTTTCATGGTAAGATATAATATGATTTGCGAAGTGTCATGTATTCCTCGTCTACACTTCAAATGAATGTAAATGCGAAACTTCCTTCAAAGGAAATAGCGTCTGCAGATGTCTAGGTATCGTAGCGATAGAGTTCTAATGCTTCTCAAAACACAATATCGCATCTCATTTCTATGTTTCATAGTAAGATAGAATATGATTTGCGAAGTGTTATGTATTCCTCGTCTACACTTCATATGAATGTAAATGCGACACTTCCTTGCAAGGTAATAGCGTTTGCAGATGTCTACCTATAGTAGCAATTGAGTTCTAATGCTTCTTAAAACGCGATATCGCATCTCATTTCTATGTTTCATGGTAATATGTAATATGATTTGCGAAGTGTCATGTATTCCTCGTCTACACTTCAAATGAATGTAAATGCGACACTTCCATGCTAGGAAATAGCGTCTGCAGATGTCTAGGTATCGTAGCGATAGAGTTCTAATGCTTCTTAAAACGAGATATTGCATCTCATTTCTATGTTTCATGATAAGATATAATATTCATTGCGAAGTGTTATGCATTCCTCGTCTACGATTCAAATGAATGTAAATGCGACGCTTCCTTGCAAGGAAATAGCGTTTGCAGATGCCTACGTATCGTAGCAATAGATATCTAATGCTTCCTAAAACGCGATATCGCATCTCATTTCTATGTTTCATGGTAAGATATAATATGATTTGCGAAGTATCATGTATTCCTCGTCTACACTTCAAATGAATGTAAATGCGACACTTCCTTGCAAGGAAATAGCGTTTGCAGATTTCTACGTATCGTAGCAATAGAGTTCTTATGATTCTTAAAACGCGATATCGCATCTCATTTCTATGTTTCATGGTAAGATATAATATGATTTGCGAAGTGTTATCTACTCCTCGTCTACACTTCAAATGAATGTAAATGCGACACTTCCCTGGAAGGAAATAGCGTTTGCAGATGTCTACCTATCGTAGCAATAGATTTCTAATGCTTCTTAAAACGCGATATCGCATCACATTTCTATGTTTCATGGTAAGATATAATATGATTTGCGAAGTGTTATGTATTCCTCGTCTACACTTCATATGAATGTAAATGCGACACTTCCTTGCAAGGAAATAGCGTTTGCAGATGTCTACCTATAGTAGCAATTGAGTTCTAATGCTTCTTAAAACGCGATATCGCATCTCATTTCTATGTTTCATGGTAATATGTAATATGATTTGCGAAGTGTCATGTATTCCTCGTCTACACCTCAAATGAATGTAAATGCGACACTTCCTTGCTAGGAAATAGCGTCTGCAAATGTCTAGGTATCGTAGCAATAGAGTTCTAATGCTTCCTAAAACGCGATATCGCGTCCCATTTCTATGTTTCATGGTAAGATGTAATATGATTTGCGAAGTGTTATGTATTCCTCCTCTACACTTCAAATGAATGTAAATGCGACACTTCCTTGAAAGGAAATAGCGTCTGCAGATGTCTAGGTATCGTAGCGATAGAGTTCTAATGCTTCTCAAAACAAAATATCGCATCTCATTTCTATGTTTCATAGTAAGATATAATATGATTTGCGAAGTGTTATGTATTCCTCGTCTACACTTCATATGAATGTAAATGCGACACTTCCTTGCAAGGAAATAGCGCTTGCAGATGTCTACCTATAGTAGCAATTGAGTTCTACTGCTTCTTAAAACGCAATATCGCATCTCATTTCTATGTTTCGTGGTAAGATATAATATGATTTGCGAAGTGTTATGTATTCCTCGTCTACACTTCAAATGAATGTAAATGCGACACTTTCTTGCAAAGAAATAGCGTTTGCAGATGTCTACGTATCGTAGCAATAGATTTCTAATCCTTCTTAAAACGCGATATCGCATCACATTTCTATGTTTCATGGTAAGATATAATATGATTTGCGAAGTGTCATGTATTCCTCGTCTACACTTCAAATGAATGTAAATGCGACTCTTCCTTGCAAAGAAATAGCGTTTGCAGATGTCTACGTATCGTAGCAATAGACTTCTAATGCTTCTTAATACGCGATATCGCATCACATTTCTATGTTTCACGGTAAGATATAATATGATTTGCGAAGTGATATGTATTCCTCGTCTACACTTCAAATGAATGTAAATGCGACACTTCCTTGCAAGGAAATAGCGTTTGCAGATTTCTACGTATCGTAGCAATAGAGTTCTTATGATTCTTAAAACGCGATATCGCATCTCATTTCTATGTTTCATGGTAAGATATAATATGATTTGCGAAGTGTTATCTACTCCTCGTCTACACTTCAAATGAATGTAAATGCGACACTTCCCTGGAAGGAAATAGCGTTTGCAGATGTCTACCTATCGTAGCAATAGATTTCTAATGCTTCTTAAAACGCGATATCGCATCACATTTCTATGTTTCATGGTAAGATATAATATGATTTGCGAAGTGTCATGTATTCCTCGTCTACACTTCAAATGAATGTAAATGCGAAACTTCCTTCAAAGGAAATAGCGTCTGCAGATGTCTAGGTATCGTAGCGATAGAGTTCTAATGCTTCTCAAAACACAATATCGCATCTCATTTCTATGTTTCATAGTAAGATAGAATATGATTTGCGAAGTGTTATGTATTCCTCGTCTACACTTCATATGAATGTAAATGCGACACTTCCTTGCAAGGAAATAGCGTTTGCAGATGTCTACCTATAGTAGCAATTGAGTTCTAATGCTTCTTAAAACGCGATATCGCATCTCATTTCTATGTTTCATGGTAATATGTAATATGATTTGCGAAGTGTCATGTATTCCTCGTCTACACTTCAAATGAATGTAAATGCGACACTTCCTTGCTAGGAAATAGCGTCTGCAGATGTCTAGGTATCGTAGCGATAGAGTTCTAATGCTTCTTAAAACGAGATATTGCATCTCATTTCTATGTTTCATGATAAGATATAATATTCATTGCGAAGTGTTATGCATTCCTCGTCTACGATACAAATGAATGTAAATGCGACGCTTCCTTGCAAGGAAATAGCGTTTGCAGATGTCTACGTATCGTAGCAATAGATATCTAATGCTTCCTAAAACGCGATATCGCATCTCATTTCTATGTTTCATGGTAAGATATAATATGATTTGCGAAGTATCATGTATTCCTCGTCTACACTTCAAATGAATGTAAATGCGACACTACCTTGCAAGGAAATAGCGTTTGCAGATTTCTACGTATCGTAGCAATAGAGTTCTTGTGATTCTTAAAACGCGATATCGCATCTCATTTCTATGTTTCATGGTAAGATATAATATGATTTGCGAAGTGTTATCTACTCCTCGTCTACACTTCAAATGAATGTAAATGCGACACTTCCCTGGAAGGAAATAGCGTTTGCAGATGTCTACCTATCGTAGCAATAGATTTCTAATGCTTCTTAAAACGCGATATCGCATCACATTTCTATGTTTCATGGTAAGATATAATATGATTTGCGAAGTGTTATGTATTCCTCGTCTACACTTCATATGAATGTAAATGCGACACTTCCTTGCAAGGAAATAGCGTTTGCAGATGTCTACCTATAGTAGCAATTGAGTTCTAATGCTTCTTAAAACGCGATATCGCATCTCATTTCTATGTTTCATGGTAATATGTAATATGATTTGCGAAGTGTCATGTATTCCTCGTCTACACCTCAAATGAATGTAAATGCGACACTTCCTTGCTAGGAAATAGCGTCTGCAGATGTCTAGGTATCGTAGCAATAGAGTTCTAATGCTTCCTAAAACGCGATATCGCGTCCCATTTCTATGTTTCATGGTAAGATGTAATATGATTTGCGAAGTGTTATGTATTCCTCCTCTACACTTCAAATGAATGTAAATGCGACACTTCCTTGAAAGGAAATAGCGTCTGCAGATGTCTAGGTATCGTAGCGATAGAGTTCTAATGCTTCTCAAAACAAAATATCGCATCTCATTTCTATGTTTCATAGTAAGATACAATATGATTTGCGAAGTGTTATGTATTCCTCGTCTACACTTCATATGAATGTAAATGCGACACTTCCTTGCAAGGAAATAGCGCTTGCAGATGTCTACCTATAGTAGCAATTGAGTTCTACTGCTTCTTAAAACGCAATATCGCATCTCATTTCTATGTTTCGTGGTAAGATATAATATGATTTGCGAAGTGTTATGTATTCCTCGTCTACACTTCAAATGAATATAAATGCGACACTTTCTTGCAAAGAAATAGCGTTTGCAGATGTCTACGTATCGTAGCAATAGATTTCTAATCCTTCTTAAAACGCGATATCGCATCACATTTCTATGTTTCATGGTAAGATATAATATGATTTGCGAAGTGTCATGTATTCCTCGTCTACACTTCAAATGAATGTAAATGCGACTCTTCCTTGCAAAGAAATAGCGTTTGCAGATGTCTACGTATCGTAGCAATAGATTTCTAATGCTTCTTAATACGCGATATCGCATCACATTTCTATGTGTCATGGTAAGATATAATATGATTTGCGAAGTGTTATGTATTCCTCGTCTACACTTCAAAGGAAAGTGAATGCGACACTTCCTCGCTAGGAAATAGCGTTTGCAGATGTCTACGTATCGTAGCAATAGATTTCTAATGCTTCTTAAGACGCGATATCGCGTCTCATTTCTATGTTTCACGGTAAGATATAATATGATTTGCGAAGTGTTATGTATTCCTCGTCTACACTTCAAATGAATGTAAATGCGACACTTCCTTGCAAGGAAATAGCGTTTGCAGATTTCTACGTATCGTAGCAATAGAGTTCTTATGATTCTTAAAACGCGATATCGCATCTCATTTCTATGTTTCATGGTAAGATATAATATGATTTGCGAAGTGTTATCTACTCCTCGTCTACACTTCAAATGAATGTAAATGCGACACTTCCCTGGAAGGAAATAGCGTTTGCAGATGTCTACCTATCGTAGCAATAGATTTCTAATGCTTCTTAAAACGCGATATCGCATCACATTTCTATGTTTCATGGTAAGATATAATATGATTTGCGAAGTGTCATGTATTCCTCGTCTACACTTCAAATGAATGTAAATGCGAAACTTCCTTCAAAGGAAATAGCGTCTGCAGATGTCTAGGTATCGTAGCGATAGAGTTCTAATGCTTCTCAAAACACAATATCGCATCTCATTTCTATGTTTCATAGTAAGATAGAATATGATTTGCGAAGTGTTATGTATTCCTCGTCTACACTTCATATGAATGTAAATGCGACACTTCCTTGCAAGGAAATAGCGTTTGCAGATGTCTACCTATAGTAGCAATTGAGTTCTAATGCTTCTTAAATCGCGATATCGCATCTCATTTCTATGTTTCATGGTAATATGTAATATGATTTGCGAAGTGTCATGTATTCCTCGTCTACACTTCAAATGAATGTAAGTGCGACACTTCCTTGCTAGGAAATAGCGTCTGCAGATGTCTAGGTATCGTAGCGATAGAGTTCTAATGCTTCTTAAAACGAGATATTGCATCTCATTTCTATGTTTCATGATAAGATATAATATTCATTGCGAAGTGTTATGCATTCCTCGTCTACGATACAAATGAATGTAAATGCGAGGCTTCCTTGCAAGGAAATAGCGTTTGCAGATGTCTACGTATCGTAGCAATAGATATCTAATGCTTCCTAAAACGCGATATCGCATCTCATTTCTATGTTTCATGGTAAGATATAATATGATTTGCGAAGTATCATGTATTCCTCGTCTACACTTCAAATGAATGTAAATGCGACACTTCCCTGGAAGGAAATAGCGTTTGCAGATGTCTACCTATCGTAGCAATAGATTTCTAATGCTTCTTAAAACGCGATAACGCATCACATTTCTATGTTTCATGGTAAGATATAATATGATTTGCGAAGTGTTATGTATTCCTCGTCTACACTTCATATGAATGTAAATGCGACACTTCCTTGCAAGGAAATAGCGTTTGCAGATGTCTACCTATAGTAGCAATTGAGTTCTAATGCTTCTTAAAACGCGATATCGCATCTCATTTCTATGTTTCATGGTAATATGTAATATGATTTGCGAAGTGTCATGTATTCCTCGTCTACACCTCAAATGAATGTAAATGCGACACTTCCTTGCTAGGACATAGCGTCTGCAGATGTCTAGGTATCGTAGCAATAGAGTTCTAATGCTTCCTAAAACGCGATATCGCGTCTCATTTCTATGTTTCATGGTAAGATGTAATATGATTTGCGAAGTGTTATGTATTCCTCCTCTACACTTCAAATGAATGTAAATGCGACACTTCCTTGAAAGGAAATAGCGTCTGCAGATGTCTAGGTATCGTAGCGATAGAGTTCTAATGCTTCTCAAAACACAATATCGCATCTCATTTCTATGTTTCATAGTAAGATATAATATGATTTGCGAAGTGTTATGTATTCCTCGTCTACACTTCATATGAATGTAAATGCGACACTTCCTTGCAAGGAAATAGCGTTTGCAGATGTCTACCTATAGTAGCAATAGAGTTCTACTGCTTCTTAAAACGCGATATCGCATCTCATTTCTATGTTTCATGGTAAGATATAATATGACTTGCGAAGTGTTATGTATTCCTCGTCTACACTTCAAATGAATGTAAATGCGACACTTTCTTGCAAAGAAATAGCGTTTGCAGATGTCTACGTATCGTAGCAATAGATTTCTAATCCTTCTTAAAACGCGACATCGCATCATATTTCTATGTTTCATGGTAAGATATAATATGATTTGCGAAGTGTTATGTATTCCTCCTCTACACTTCAAATGAATGTAAATGCGACACTTCCTTGCAAGGAAATAGCGTTAGCAGATGTCTACCTATAGCAGCAATTGAGTTCTACTGCTTCTTAAAACGCGATATCGCATCTCATTTCTATGTTTCATGGTAAGATATAATATGATTTGCGAAGTGTTATGTATTCCTCGTCTACACTTCATATGAATGTAAATGCGACACTTCCTTGCAAGGAAATAGCGTTTGCAGATGTCTACCTATAGTAGCAATAGAGTTCTACTGCTTCTTAAAACGCGATATCGCATCTCATTTCTATGTTTCATGGTAAGATATAATATGACTTGCGAAGTGTTATGTATTCCTCGTCTACACTTCAAATGAATGTAAATGCGACACTTTCTTGCAAAGAAATAGCGTTTGCAGATGTCTACGTATCGTAGCAATAGATTTCTAATCCTTCTTAAAACGCGACATCGCATCATATTTCTATGTTTCATGGTAAGATATAATATGATTTGCGAAGTGTTATGTATTCCTCCTCTACACTTCAAATGAATGTAAATGCGACACTTCCTTGCAAGGAAATAGCGTTAGCAGATGTCTACCTATAGTAGCAATTGAGTTCTACTGCTTCTTAAAACGCGATATCGCATCTCATTTCTATGTTTCATGGTAAGATATAATATGATTTGCGAAGTGTTATGTATTCCTCGTCCACACTTCAAATGAATGTAAATGCGACACTTCCTTGCAAAGAAATAGCGTTTGCAGATGTCTACGTATCGTAGCAATAGATTTCTAATGCTTCTTAAAACGCGATATCGCGTCTCATTTCTATGTTTCACGGTAAGATATAATATGATTTGCGAAGTGTTATGTATTCCTCGTCTACACTTCATATGAATGTAAATGCGACACTTCCTTGCAAGGAAATAGCGTTTGCAGATGTCTACGTATCGTAGCAATAGATATCTAATGCTTCCTATAACGCGATATCGCATCTCATTTCTATGATTCATGGTAAGATATATTATGATTTGCGAAGTGTTATGCATTCCTCGTCTACGATTCAAATGAATGTAAATGCGACGCTTCCTTGCAAGGAAATAGCGTTAGCAGATGTCTACCTATAGTAGCAATTGAGTTCTACTGCTCCTTAAAACGCGATATCGCATCACATTTCTATGTTTCATGGTAAGATATAATATGATTTGCGAAGTGTCATGTATTCCTCGTCTACACTTCAAATGAATGTAATTGCGACTCTTCCTTGCAAAGAAATAGCGTTTGCAGATGTCTACGTATCGTAGCAATAGATTTCTAATGCTTCTTAATACGCGATATCGCATCACATTTCTATGTGTCATGGTAAGATATAATATGATTTGCGAAGTGTTATGTATTCCTCGTCTACACTTCAAAGGAAAGTGAATGCGACACTTCCTCGCTAGGAAATAGCGTTTGCAGATGTCTACGTATCGTAGCAATAGATTTCTAATGCTTCTTAAGACGCGATATCGCGTCTCATTTCTATGTTTCACGGTAAGATATAATATGATTTGCGAAGTGTTATGTATTCCTCGTCTACACTTCAAATGAATGTAAATGCGACACTTCCTTGCAAGGAAATAGCGTTTGCAGATTTCTACGTATCGTAGCAATAGAGTTCTTATGATTCTTAAAACGCGATATCGCATCTCATTTCTATGTTTCATGGTAAGATATAATATGATTTGGGAAGTGTTATCTACTCCTCGTCTACACTTCAAATGAATGTAAATGCGACACTTCCCTGGAAGGAAATAGCGTTTGCAGATGTCTACCTATCGTAGCAATAGATTTCTAATGCTTCTTAAAACGCGATATCGCATCACATTTCTATGTTTCATGGTAAGATGTAATATGATTTGCGAAGTGTCATGTATTCCTCGTCTACACTTCAAATGAATGTAAATGCGAAACTTCCTTCAAAGGAAATAGCGTCTGCAGATGTCTAGGTATCGTAGCGATAGAGTTCTAATGCTTCTCAAAACACAATATCGCATCTCATTTCTATGTTTCATAGTAAGATAGAATATGATTTGCGAAGTGTTATGTATTCCTCGTCTACACTTCATATGAATGTAAATGCGACACTTCCTTGCAAGGAAATAGCGTTTGCAGATGTCTACCTATAGTAGCAATTGAGTTCTAATGCTTCTTAAAACGCGATATCGCATCTCATTTCTATGTTTCATGGTAATATGTAATATGATTTGCGAAGTGTCATGTATTCCTCGTCTACACTTCAAATGAATGTAAATGCGACACTTCCTTGCTAGGAAATAGCGTCTGCAGATGTCTAGGTATCGTAGCGATAGAGTTCTAATGCTTCTTAAAACGCGATATCGCATCTCATTTCTATGTTTCATGGTAAGATATAATATGATTTGCGAAGTGTCATGTATTCCTCGTCTACACTTCAAATGAATGTAAATGCGACACTTCCTTGCTAGGAAATAGCGTTTGCAGATGTCTAGGTATCGTAGCAATTGAGTTTCAAATGCTTCTTAAAACGAGATATTGCATCTCATATTTATGTTTCATGATAAGATATAATATTCATTGCGAAGTGTTATGCATTCCTCGTCTACGATTCAAATGAATGTAAATGCGACGCTTCCTTGCAAGGAAATAGCGTTTGCAGATGTCTACGTATCGTAGCAATAGATATCTAATGCTTCCTAAAACGCGATATCGCATCTCATTTCTATGTTTCATGGTAAGATATAATATGATTTGCGAAGTATCATGTATTCCTCGTCTACACTTCAAATGAATGTAAATGCGACACTTCCTTGCAAGGAAATAGCGTTTGCAGATTTCTACGTATCGTAGCAATAGAGTTCTTATGATTCTTAAAACGCGATATCGCATCTCATTTCTATGTTTCATGGTAAGATATAATATGATTTGCGAAGTGTTATCTACTCCTCGTCTACACTTCAAATGAATGTAAATGCGACACTTCCCTGGAAGGAAATAGCGTTTGCAGATGTCTACCTATCGTAGCAATAGATTTCTAATGCTTCTTAAAACGCGATATCGCATCACATTTCTATGTTTCATGGTAAGATATAATATGATTTGCGAAGTGTTATGTATTCCTCGTCTACACTTCATATGAATGTAAATGCGACACTTCCTTGCAAGGAAATAGCGTTTGCAGATGTCTACCTATAGTAGCAATTGAGTTCTAATGCTTCTTAAAACGCGATATCGCATCTCATTTCTATGTTTCATGGTAAGATATAATATGATTTGCGAAGTGTTATGTATTCCTCGTCTACACTTCAAATGAATGTAAATGCGACACTTCCTTGCAAAGAAATAGCGATTGCAGATGTCTACGTATCGTAGCAATAGATTTCTAATGCTTCTTTAAACGCGATATCGCGTCTCATTTCTATGTTTCACGGTAAGATATAATATGATTTGCGAAGTGTCATGTATTCCTCGTCTACACTTCAAATGAATGTGAATGCGATACTTCCTCGCTAGGAAATAGCGTCTGCAGATGTCTAGGTATCGTAGCAATTGAGTTCAAATGCTTCTTAAAACGAGATATTGCATCTCATATATATGTTTCATGATAAGATATAATATTCATTGCGAAGTGTTATGCATTCCTCGTCTACGATTCAAATGAATGTAAATGCGACACTTCCTTGCAAGGAAATAGCGTTTGCAGATGTCTAGGTATCGTAGCGATAGAGTTCTAATGCTTGTCAAAACACAATATCGCATCTCATTTCTATGTTTCATAGTAAGATAGAATATGATTTGCGAAGTGTTATGTATTCCTCGTCTACACTTCATATGAATGTAAATGCGATACTTCCTTGCAAGGAAATAGCGTTTGCAGATGTCTACCTATAGTAGCAATAGAGTTCTAATGCTTCTTAAAACGCGATATCGCATCTCATTTCTATGTTTCATGGTAAGATGTAATATGATTTGCGAAGTGTTATGTATTCCTCCTCTACACTTCAAATGAATGTGAATGCGACACTTCCTTGCAAGGAAATAGCGTTTGCAGATGTCTACGTATCGAAGCAATAGAGTTCAAATGCTTCATAAAACGAGTTATTGCATCTCATACCTATGTTTCATGATAAGATATAATATTCATTGCGAAGTGTTATGCATTCCTCGTCTACGATTCAAACGAATGTAAATGCGACACGTCCTTGCAAGGAAATAGCGATTGCAGATGTCTACGTATCGTAGCAATAGTGTTCATATGATTCTTAAAACGCGATATCGCATCTCATTTCTATGTTTCATGGTAAGATATAACATGATTTGCGAAGTGTTATGTATTCCTCGACTACACTTCAAATGAATGTGAATGCGATACTTCCTCGCTAGGAAATAGCGTTTGCAGATGTCTACGTATCGTAGCAATAGCTTTCTAATGCTTCTTAAAACGCGATATCGCATCTCATTTCTATGTTTCATGGTAAGATATAATATGATTTGCGAAGTGTCATGTATTCCTCGTCTACACTTCAAATGAATGTAAATGCGACACTTCCTTGCTAGGAAATAGCGTCTGCAGATGTCTAGGTATCGTAGCAATAGAGTTCTAATGCTTCTTAAAACGCGATATCGCATCTCATTTCTATGTTTCATGGTAAGATGTAATATGATTTGCGAAGTGTTATGTATTCCTCCTCTACACTTCAAGTGAATGTAAATGCGACACTTCCTTGCAAGGAAATAGCGTTTGCAGATGTCTACGTATCGAAGCAATAGAGTTCAAATGCTTCTTAAAACGAGTTATTGCATCTCATACCTATGTTTCATGATAAGATATAATATTCATTGCGAAGTGTTATGTATTCCTCGTCTACACTTCAAGTGAATGTAAATGCGACACTTCCTAGCAAGGAAATAGCGATTGCAGATGTCTAGGTATCGTAGCAATAGATATATAATGCTCCTTAAAACGCGATATCGCATCTCATTTCTATGTTTCATGGTAAGATATAATATGATTTGCGAACTGTTATGTATTCCTCGCCTACACTTCAAATGAATGTAAATGCGACACTTCCTTGCAAGGAAATAGCGTCTGCAGATGTCTAGGTATCGTAGCAATAGAGTTCTAATGCTTCTCAAAACGCGATATCGCATCTCATTTCTATGTTTCATGGTAAGATGTAATATGATTTGAGAAGTGTTATGTACTCCTCCTCTACACTTTAAATGAATGTAAATGCGGCACTTCCTTGCAAGGAAATAGCGTTTGCAGGTGTCTACGTATCGTAGCAATAGCTTTCTAATGTTTCTTAAGACGCGATATCGCATCTCATTTCTATGTTTCATGGTAAGATATAATATGATTTGCGAGGTGTCATGTATTCCTCGTCTACACTTCAAATGAATGTGAATGCGACACTTCCTCGCTAGGAAATTGCGTTTGCAGATGTCTACGTATCGTAGCAATAGATATCTAATGCTTCTTAAAGCGCGATATCGCATCTCATTTCTATGTTGCATGGTAGGATGTAATATTCATTGCGAAGTGTTACGCATTCCTCGTTTACGATTCAAATGAAAGTAAATGCGACACTTCCTTGCAGGGAAATAGCGATTGCTGATGTCTACGTATCGTAGCAATAGTGTTCATATGATTCTTAAAACGCGATATCGCATCTCATTTCTATGTTTCATGGTAAGATATAACATGATTTGCGAAGTGTTATGTGTTCCTCGTCTACACTTCAAACGAATGTGAATGCGATACTTCCTCGCTAGGAAATAGCGTTTGCAGATGTCTACGTATCGTAGCAATAACTTTCTAATGCTTCTTAAAACGCGATATCGCATCTCATTTCTATGTTTCATGGTAAGATATAATATGATTTGCGAAGTGTCATGTATTCCTCGTCTACACTTCAAATGAATGTAAATGCGACACTTCCTTGCTAGGGAATAGCGTCTGCAGATGTCTAGGTATCGTAGCAATAGAGTTCTAATGCTTCTTAAAACGCGATATCGCATCTCATTTCTATGTTTCATGGTAAGATGTAATATTCATTGCGAAGTGTTATGCATTCCTCGTCTACGATTCAAATGAAAGTAAATGCGACACTTCCTTGCAAGGTAATAGCGATTGCAGATGTCCACGTATCGTAGCAATAGAGTTCATATGATTCTTAAAACGCGATATCGCAACACATTTCTATGTTTCATGGTAAGATATAACATGATTTGCGAAGTGTTATGTATTCCTCGTCTACACTTCAAATGAATGTGAATGCGATACTTCCTCGCTAGGAAATAGCGTTTGCAGATGTCTACGTATCGTAGCAATAGCTTTCTAATGCTTCTTAAGACGCGATATCGCATCTCATTTCTATGTTTCATGGTAAGATATAATATGATTTGCGAAGTGTCATGTATTCCTCGTCTACACTTCGAATGAATGTAAATGCGACACTTCCTTGCTAGGAAATAGCGTCTGCAGATGTCTAGGTATCGTAGCAATAGAGTTCTAATGCTTCTTAAAACGCGATATCGCATCTCATTTCTATGTTTCATGGTAAGATGTAATATGATTTGCGAAGTGTTATGTATTCCTCCTCTACACTTCAAGTGAATGTAAATGCGACACTTCCTTGCAAGGAAATAGCGTTTGCAGATGTCTACGTATCGAAGCAATAGAGTTCAAATGCTTCTTAAAACGAGTTATTGCATCTCATACCTATGTTTCATGATAAGATATAATATTCATTGCGAAGTGTTATGCATTCCTCGTCTACGATTCAAACGAATGTAAATGCGACACGTGCTTGCAAGGAAATAGCGTTTGCAGATGTCTACGTATCGTAGCAATGGAGTTCTTATGATACTTAAAACGCGATATCGCATCTCATTTCTATGTTTCATGGTAAGATGTAATATGATTTGCGAAGTGTCATGTATTCCTCGTCTACACTTCAAATGAATGTGAATGCGACACTTCCTCGCTAGGAAATAGCGTTTGCAGATGTCTACGTATCGTAACAATAGATTTCTAATGCTTCTTAAAGCGCGATATCGCATCTCATTTCTATGTTACATGTTAAGATGTAATATTCATTGCGAAGTGTTATGGATTCCTCGTCTACGATTCAAATGGAAGTAAATGCGACACTTCCTTGCAAGGAAATAGCGATTGCAGATGTCTACGTATCGTAGCAATAGTGTTCATATGATTCTTAAAACGCGATATCGCATCTCATTTCTATGTTTCATGGTAAGATATAACATGATTTGCGAAGTGTTATGTATTCCTCGACTACACTTCAAATGAATGTGAATGCGATACTTCCTCGCTAGGAAATAGCGTTTGCAGATGTCTACGTATCGTAGCAATAGCTTTCTAATGCTTCTTAAAACGCGATATCGCATCTCATTTCTATGTTTCATGGTAAGATATAATATGATTTGCGAAGTGTCATGTATTCCTCGTCTACACTTCAAATGAATGTAAATGCGACACTTCCTTGCTAGGAAATAGCGTCTGCAGATGTCTAGGTATCGTAGCAATAGAGTTCTAATGCTTCTTAAAACGCGATATCGCATCTCATTTCTATGTTTCATGGTAAGATGTAATATGATTTGCGAAGTGTTATGTATTCCTCCTCTACACTTCAAGTGAATGTAAATGCGACACTTCCTTGCAAGGAAATAGCGTTTGCAGATGTCTACGTATCGAAGCAATAGAGTTCAAATGCTTCTTAAAACGAGTTATTGCATCTCATACCTATGTTTCATGATAAGATATAATATTCATTGCGAAGTGTTATGTATTCCTCGTCAACACTTCAAGTGAATGTAAATGCGACACTTCCTAGCAAGGAAATAGCGATTGCAGATGTCTAGGTATCGTAGCAATAGATATCTAATGCTCCTTAAAACGCGATATCGCATCTCATTTCTATGTTTCATGGTAAGATATAATATGATTTGCGAACTGTTATGTATTCCTCGCCTACACTTCAAATGAATGTAAATGCGACACTTCCTTGCAAGGAAATAGCGTCTGCAGATGTCTAGGTATCGTAGCAATAGAGTTCTAATGCTTCTCAAAACGCGATATCGCATCTCATTTCTATGTTTCATGGTAAGATGTAATATGATTTGAGAAGTGTTATGTACTCCTCCTCTACACTTTAAATGAATGTAAATGCGGCACTTCCTTGCAAGGAAATAGCGTTTGCAGGTGTCTACGTATCGTAGCAATAGCTTTCTAATGTTTCTTAAGACGCGATATCGCATCTCATTTCTATGTTTCATGGTAAGATATAATATGATTTGCGAGGTGTCATGTATTCCTCGTCTACACTTCAAATGAATGTGAATGCGACACTTCCTCGCTAGGAAATTGCGTTTGCAGATGTCTACGTATCGTAGCAATAGATATCTAATGCTTCTTAAAGCGCGAAATCGCATCTCATTTCTATGTTGCATGGTAGGATGTAATATTCATTGCGAAGTGTTATGCATTCCTCGTTTACGATTCAAATGAAAGTAAATGCGACACTTCCTTGCAGGGAAATAGCGATTGCTGATGTCTACGTATCGTAGCAATAGTGTTCATATGATTCTTAAAACGCGATATCGCATCTCATTTCTATGTTTCATGGTAAGATATAACATGATTTGCGAAGTGTTATGTGTTCCTCGTCTACACTTCAAACGAATGTGAATGCGATACTTCCTCGCTAGGAAATAGCGTTTGCAGATGTCTACGTATCGTAGCAATAGCTTTCTAATGCTTCTTAAAACGCGATATCGCATCTCATTTCTATGTTTCATGGTAAGATATAATATGATTTGCGAAGTGTCATGTATTCCTCGTCTACACTTCAAATGAATGCAAATGCGACACTTCCTTGCTAGGGAATAGCGTCTGCAGATGTCTAGGTATCGTAGCAATAGAGTTCTAATGCTTCTTAAAACGCGATATCGCATCTCATTTCTATGTTTCATGGTAAGATGTAATATTCATTGCGAAGTGTTATGCATTCCTCGTCTACGATTCAAATGAAAGTAAATGCGACACTTCCTTGCAAGGTAATAGCGATTGCAGATGTCCACGTATCGTAGCAATAGAGTTCATATGATTCTTAAAACGCGATATCGCAACACATTTCTATGTTTCATGGTAAGATATAACATGATTTGCGAAGTGTTATGTATTCCTCGTCTACACTTCAAATGAATGTAAATGCGACACTTCCTTGCAAGGAAATAGCGATTGCAGATGTCTACGTATCGTTGCAATAGAGTTCTTATGATTCTTAAAACGCGATATCGCATCTCATTTCTATGTTTCATGGTAAGATATAATATTCATTGCGAAGTGTTATGTATTCCTCGTCTACACCTCACATGAATGTAAATGCGACACTTCCTTGCAAGGAAATAGCGTTTGCAGATGTCTACCTATAGTAGCAATTGAGTTCTAATGCTTCTTAAAACGCGATATCGCATCCCATTTCTATGTTTCATGGTAAGATATAATATGATTTGCGAAGTGTCATGTATTCCTCGGCTACACTTCAAATGAATGTAAATGCGACACTTCCTTGCTAGGAAATAGCGTCTGCAGATGTCTAGGTATCGTAGCAATTGAGTTTCAAATGCTTCTTAAAACGAGATATAGCATCTCATATCTATGTTTCATGATAAGATGTAATATTCATTGCGAAGTGTTATGCATTCCTCGTCTACGATTCAAATGAATGTAAATGCGACACTTCCTTGCAAGGAAATAGCGTTTGCAGATGTCTACGTATCGTAGCAATGGAGTTCTTATGATACTTAAAACGCGATATCGCATCTCATTTCTATGATTCATGGTAAGATATAGTATGATTTGCGAAGTGTCATGTATTCCTCGTCTACACTTCAAATGAATGTGAATGCGATACTTCCTCGCTAGGAAGTAGCGTTTGCAGATGTCTACGTATCGTAGTAATAGATTTCTAATGCTTCTTAAAACGCGATATCGCATCTCATTTCTATGTTACATGGTAAGATGTAATATTCATTGCGAAGTGTTATGCATTCCTCGTCTACGATTCAAATGAAAGTAAATGCGATACTTCCTTGCAAGGAAATAGCGATTGCAGATGTCTACGTATCGTAGCAATAGTGTTCATATGATTCTTAAAACGCGATATCGCATCTCATTTCTATGTTTCATGGTAAGATATAACATGATTTGCGAAGTGTTATGTGTTCCTCGTCTACACTTCAAATGAATGTGAATCGAATACTTCCTCGCTAGGAAATAGCGTTTGCAGATGTCTACGTATCGTAGCAATAGCTTTCTAATGATTCTTAAAACGCGATATCGCATCTCATTTCTATGTTTCATGGTAAGATATAATATGATTTGCGAAGTGTCATGTATTCCTCGTCTACACTTCAAATGAATGTAAATGCGACACTTCCTTGCTAGGAAATAGCGTCTGCAGAAATCTAGGTATCGTAGCAACTGAGTTCAAATGTTTCTTAAAGCGAGATATTGCATCTCATATCTATGTTTCATGATAAGATATAATATTCATTGCGAAGTGTTATGCATTCCTCGTCTACGATTCAAACGAATGTAAATGCGACACGCGCTTGCAAGGAAATAGCGTTTGCAGATGTCTACGTATCGTAGCAATGGTGTTCTTATGATACTTAAAACGCGATATCGCATCTCATTTCTATGTTTCATGGTAAAATGTAATATGATTTGCGAAGTGTCATGTATTCCTCGTCTACACTTCAAATGAATGTGCATGCGACACTTCCTCGCTAGGAAATAGCGTTTGCAGATGTCTACGTATCGTAGCAATAGATTTCTAATGCTTCTTAAAGCGCGATATCGCATCTCATTTCTATGTTACATGGTAAGATGTAATATTCATTGCGAAGTGTTATGCATTCCTCGTCTACGATTCAAATGAAAGTAAATGCGACACTTCCTTGCAAGGAAATAGCGATTGCAGATGTCTACGTATCGTAGCAATAGTGTTCATATGATTCTTAAAACGCGATATCGCATCTCATTTCTATGTTTCATGGTAAGATATAACATGATTTGCGAAGTGTTATGTGTTCCTCGTCTACACTTCAAACGAATGTGAATGCGATACTTCCTCGCTAGGAAATAGCGTTTGCAGATGTCTACGTATCGTAGCAATAGCTTTCTAATGCTTCTTAAAACGCGATATCGCATCTCATTTCTATGTTTCATGGTAAGATATAATATGATTTGCGCAGTGTCATGTATTCCTCGTCTACACTTCAAATGAATGTAAATGCGACACTTCCTTGCTAGGGAATAGCGTCTGCAGATGTCTAGGTATCGTAGCAATAGAGTTCTAATGCTTCTTAAAACGCGATATCGCATCTCATTTCTATGTTTCATGGTAAGATGTAATATTCATTGCGAAGTGTTATGCATTCCTCGTCTGCGATTCAAATGAAAGTAAATGCGACACTTCCTTGCAAGGTAATAGCGATTGCAGATGTCCACGTATCGTAGCAATAGAGTTCATATGATTCTTAAAACGCGATATCGCAACACATTTCTATGTTTCATGGTAAGATATAACATGGTTTGCGAAGTGTTATGTATTCCTCGTCTACACTTCAAATGAATGTAAATGCGACACTTCCTTGCAAGGAGATAGCGTTTGCAGATGTCTACGTATCGTAGCAATAGAGTTCATATGATTCTTAAAACGCGATATCGCATCTCATTTCTATGTTTCATGGTAAGATATAATATGATTTGCGAACTGTTATGTATTCCTCGCCTACACTTCAAATGAATGTAAATGCGACACTTCCTTGCAAGGAAATAGCGTCTGCAGATGTCTAGGTATTGTAGCAATAGAGTTCTAATGCTTCTCAAAACGCGATATCGCATCTCATTTCTATGTTTCATGGTAAGATGTAATATGATTTGAGAAGTGTTATGTACTCCCCCTCTACACTTTAAATGAATGTAAATGCAGCACTTCCTTGCAAGGAAATAGCGTTTGCAGGTGTCTACGTATCGTAGCAATAGCTTTCTAATGCTTCTTAAGACGCGATATCGCATCTCATTTCTATGTTTCATGGTAAGATATAATATGATTTGCGAGGTGTCATGTATTCCTCGTCTACACTTCAAATGAATGTGAATGCGACACTTCCTCGCTAGGAAATTGCGTTTGCAGATGTCTACGTATCGTAGCAATAGATATCTAATGCTTCTTAAAGCGCGATATCGCATGTCATTTCTATGTTGCATGGTAAGATGTAATATTCATTGCGAAGTGTCATGTATTCCTCGTCTACACTTCAAATGAATGTGAATGCGACACTTCCTCGCTAGGAAATAGCGTTTGCAGATGTCTACGTATCGTAGCAATAGAGTTCATATGATTCTTAAAACGCGATATCGCATCTCATTTCTATGATTCATGGTAAGATATAACATGATTTGCGAAGTGTTATGTATTCCTCCTCTACACTTCAAGTGAATGTAAATGCGACACTTCCTTGCAAGGAAATAGCGTTTGCAGATGTCTACGTATCGAAGCAATAGAGTTCAAATGCTTCTTAAAACGAGTTATTGCATCTCATACCTATGTTTCATGATAAGATATAATATTCATTGCGAAGTGTTATGTATTCCTCGTCAACACTTCAAGTGAATGTAAATGCGACACTTCCTAGCAAGGAAATAGCGATTGCAGATGTCTAGGTATCGTAGCAATAGATATCTAATGCTCCTTAAAACGCGATATCGCATCTCATTTCTATGTTTCATGGTAAGATATAATATGATTTGCGAACTGTTATGTATTCCTCGCCTACACTTCAAATGAATGTAAATGCGACACTTCCTTGCAAGGAAATAGCGTCTGCAGATGTCTAGGTATCGTAGCAATAGAGTTCTAATGCTTCTCAAAACGCGATATCGCATCTCATTTCTATGTTTCATGGTAAGATGTAATATGATTTGAGAAGTGTTATGTACTCCTCCTCTACACTTTAAATGAATGTAAATGCGGCACTTCCTTGCAAGGAAATAGCGTTTGCAGGTGTCTACGTATCGTAGCAATAGCTTTCTAATGTTTCTTAAGACGCGATATCGCATCTCATTTCTATGTTTCATGGTAAGATATAATATGATTTGCGAGGTGTCATGTATTCCTCGTCTACACTTCAAATGAATGTGAATGCGACACTTCCTCGCTAGGAAATTGCGTTTGCAGATGTCTACGTATCGTAGCAATAGATATCTAATGCTTCTTAAAGCGCGAAATCGCATCTCATTTCTATGTTGCATGGTAGGATGTAATATTCATTGCGAAGTGTTATGCATTCCTCGTTTACGATTCAAATGAAAGTAAATGCGACACTTCCTTGCAGGGAAATAGCGATTGCTGATGTCTACGTATCGTAGCAATAGTGTTCATATGATTCTTAAAACGCGATATCGCATCTCATTTCTATGTTTCATGGTAAGATATAACATGATTTGCGAAGTGTTATGTGTTCCTCGTCTACACTTCAAACGAATGTGAATGCGATACTTCCTCGCTAGGAAATAGCGTTTGCAGATGTCTACGTATCGTAGCAATAGCTTTCTAATGCTTCTTAAAACGCGATATCGCATCTCATTTCTATGTTTCATGGTAAGATATAATATGATTTGCGAAGTGTCATGTATTCCTCGTCTACACTTCAAATGAATGCAAATGCGACACTTCCTTGCTAGGGAATAGCGTCTGCAGATGTCTAGGTATCGTAGCAATAGAGTTCTAATGCTTCTTAAAACGCGATATCGCATCTCATTTCTATGTTTCATGGTAAGATGTAATATTCATTGCGAAGTGTTATGCATTCCTCGTCTACGATTCAAATGAAAGTAAATGCGACACTTCCTTGCAAGGTAATAGCGATTGCAGATGTCCACGTATCGTAGCAATAGAGTTCATATGATTCTTAAAACGCGATATCGCAACACATTTCTATGTTTCATGGTAAGATATAACATGATTTGCGAAGTGTTATGTATTCCTCGTCTACACTTCAAATGAATGTAAATGCGACACTTCCTTGCAAGGAAATAGCGATTGCAGATGTCTACGTATCGTTGCAATAGAGTTCTTATGATTCTTAAAACGCGATATCGCATCTCATTTCTATGTTTCATGGTAAGATATAATATTCATTGCGAAGTGTTATGTATTCCTCGTCTACACCTCACATGAATGTAAATGCGACACTTCCTTGCAAGGAAATAGCGTTTGCAGATGTCTACCTATAGTAGCAATTGAGTTCTAATGCTTCTTAAAACGCGATATCGCATCCCATTTCTATGTTTCATGGTAAGATATAATATGATTTGCGAAGTGTCATGTATTCCTCGGCTACACTTCAAATGAATGTAAATGCGACACTTCCTTGCTAGGAAATAGCGTCTGCAGATGTCTAGGTATCGTAGCAATTGAGTTTCAAATGCTTCTTAAAACGAGATATAGCATCTCATATCTATGTTTCATGATAAGATGTAATATTCATTGCGAAGTGTTATGCATTCCTCGTCTACGATTCAAATGAATGTAAATGCGACACTTCCTTGCAAGGAAATAGCGTTTGCAGATGTCTACGTATCGTAGCAATGGAGTTCTTATGATACTTAAAACGCGATATCGCATCTCATTTCTATGATTCATGGTAAGATATAGTATGATTTGCGAAGTGTCATGTATTCCTCGTCTACACTTCAAATGAATGTGAATGCGATACTTCCTCGCTAGGAAGTAGCGTTTGCAGATGTCTACGTATCGTAGTAATAGATTTCTAATGCTTCTTAAAACGCGATATCGCATCTCATTTCTATGTTACATGGTAAGATGTAATATTCATTGCGAAGTGTTATGCATTCCTCGTCTACGATTCAAATGAAAGTAAATGCGATACTTCCTTGCAAGGAAATAGCGATTGCAGATGTCTACGTATCGTAGCAATAGTGTTCATATGATTCTTAAAACGCGATATCGCATCTCATTTCTATGTTTCATGGTAAGATATAACATGATTTGCGAAGTGTTATGTGTTCCTCGTCTACACTTCAAATGAATGTGAATCGAATACTTCCTCGCTAGGAAATAGCGTTTGCAGATGTCTACGTATCGTAGCAATAGCTTTCTAATGATTCTTAAAACGCGATATCGCATCTCATTTCTATGTTTCATGGTAAGATATAATATGATTTGCGAAGTGTCATGTATTCCTCGTCTACACTTCAAATGAATGTAAATGCGACACTTCCTTGCTAGGAAATAGCGTCTGCAGAAATCTAGGTATCGTAGCAACTGAGTTCAAATGTTTCTTAAAGCGAGATATTGCATCTCATATCTATGTTTCATGATAAGATATAATATTCATTGCGAAGTGTTATGCATTCCTCGTCTACGATTCAAACGAATGTAAATGCGACACGCGCTTGCAAGGAAATAGCGTTTGCAGATGTCTACGTATCGTAGCAATGGTGTTCTTATGATACTTAAAACGCGATATCGCATCTCATTTCTATGTTTCATGGTAAAATGTAATATGATTTGCGAAGTGTCATGTATTCCTCGTCTACACTTCAAATGAATGTGCATGCGACACTTCCTCGCTAGGAAATAGCGTTTGCAGATGTCTACGTATCGTAGCAATAGATTTCTAATGCTTCTTAAAGCGCGATATCGCATCTCATTTCTATGTTACATGGTAAGATGTAATATTCATTGCGAAGTGTTATGCATTCCTCGTCTACGATTCAAATGAAAGTAAATGCGACACTTCCTTGCAAGGAAATAGCGATTGCAGATGTCTACGTATCGTAGCAATAGTGTTCATATGATTCTTAAAACGCGATATCGCATCTCATTTCTATGTTTCATGGTAAGATATAACATGATTTGCGAAGTGTTATGTGTTCCTCGTCTACACTTCAAACGAATGTGAATGCGATACTTCCTCGCTAGGAAATAGCGTTTGCAGATGTCTACGTATCGTAGCAATAGCTTTCTAATGCTTCTTAAAACGCGATATCGCATCTCATTTCTATGTTTCATGGTAAGATATAATATGATTTGCGCAGTGTCATGTATTCCTCGTCTACACTTCAAATGAATGTAAATGCGACACTTCCTTGCTAGGGAATAGCGTCTGCAGATGTCTAGGTATCGTAGCAATAGAGTTCTAATGCTTCTTAAAACGCGATATCGCATCTCATTTCTATGTTTCATGGTAAGATGTAATATTCATTGCGAAGTGTTATGCATTCCTCGTCTGCGATTCAAATGAAAGTAAATGCGACACTTCCTTGCAAGGTAATAGCGATTGCAGATGTCCACGTATCGTAGCAATAGAGTTCATATGATTCTTAAAACGCGATATCGCAACACATTTCTATGTTTCATGGTAAGATATAACATGGTTTGCGAAGTGTTATGTATTCCTCGTCTACACTTCAAATGAATGTAAATGCGACACTTCCTTGCAAGGAGATAGCGTTTGCAGATGTCTACGTATCGTAGCAATAGAGTTCATATGATTCTTAAAACGCGATATCGCATCTCATTTCTATGTTTCATGGTAAGATATAATATGATTTGCGAACTGTTATGTATTCCTCGCCTACACTTCAAATGAATGTAAATGCGACACTTCCTTGCAAGGAAATAGCGTCTGCAGATGTCTAGGTATTGTAGCAATAGAGTTCTAATGCTTCTCAAAACGCGATATCGCATCTCATTTCTATGTTTCATGGTAAGATGTAATATGATTTGAGAAGTGTTATGTACTCCCCCTCTACACTTTAAATGAATGTAAATGCAGCACTTCCTTGCAAGGAAATAGCGTTTGCAGGTGTCTACGTATCGTAGCAATAGCTTTCTAATGCTTCTTAAGACGCGATATCGCATCTCATTTCTATGTTTCATGGTAAGATATAATATGATTTGCGAGGTGTCATGTATTCCTCGTCTACACTTCAAATGAATGTGAATGCGACACTTCCTCGCTAGGAAATTGCGTTTGCAGATGTCTACGTATCGTAGCAATAGATATCTAATGCTTCTTAAAGCGCGATATCGCATGTCATTTCTATGTTGCATGGTAAGATGTAATATTCATTGCGAAGTGTCATGTATTCCTCGTCTACACTTCAAATGAATGTGAATGCGACACTTCCTCGCTAGGAAATAGCGTTTGCAGATGTCTACGTATCGTAGCAATAGAGTTCATATGATTCTTAAAACGCGATATCGCATCTCATTTCTATGATTCATGGTAAGATATAACATGATTTGCGAAGTGTTATGTATTCCTCGTCTACACTTCAAATGAATGTGAATGCGATACTTCCTGCTTAGGAAATAGCGTTTGCAGATGTCTACGTATCGTAGCAATAGATTTCTAATGCCTCATAAAACGCCATATCGCATCTCATTTCTATGTTTCATGGTAGGATATTATATAATTTGCGAAGTGTTATGTATTCCTCGTCTACACTTCAAATGAATGTAAATGCGACACTTCCTTGCAAGGAAATAGCGTTTGCAGATGTCTACGTATCGTAGCAATAGATTTCTAATGCCTCATAAAACGCCATATCGCATCTCATTTCTATGTTTCATGGTAAGATATTATATAATTTGCGAAGTGTTATGTATTCCTCGTCTACACTTCAAATGAATGTAAATGCGACACTTCCTTGCAAGGAAATAGCGTTTGCAGATGTGTACGTATCGTAGCAATAGATTTCTAATGCTTCTTAAAACGCGATATCGCATCTCATTTCTATGTTTCATGGTAAGATATAATATGATTTGCGAAGTGTCATGTATTCCTCGTCTACACTTCAAATGTATGTAAATGCAACACTTTCTTGCTAGGAAATAGCGTCTGCAGATGTCTAGGTATCGTAGCAACAGTGTTCTAATGCTTCTTAAAACGCGATATCGCATCTCATTTCAATGTTTCATGGTAAGGTATAATATGATATGCGAAGTGTTATGTATTCCTCGTATACACTTCAAATGAATGTGAATGCGACACTTCCTCGCTAGGAAATAGCGTTTGCAGATGTCTACGTAACGTAGCAATAGATTTCTAATGCTTCTTAAAACGCGATATCGCATCTCATTTCTATGTTTCATGGTAAGATATAATATGATTTGCGAAGTGTCATGTATTCCTCGTCTACACTTCAAATGAATGTAAATGCGACACTTCCTTACAAGGAAATAGCGTTTGCATATGTCTACGTATCGTAGCAATAGATTTCTAATGCTTCTTAAAACGCGATATCGCATCTCATTTCTATGTTTCATGGTAAGATATAATATGATTTGCGAAGTGTCATGTATTCCTCGTCTACACTTCAAATGAGTGTAAATGCGACACTTCCTTGCTAGGAAATAGCGTCTGCAGATGTCTAGGTATCGTAGCAACAGTGTTCTAATGCTTCTTAAAACGCGATATCGCATCTCACTTCTATGTTTCATGGTAAGATATAATATGATTTGCGAACTGTTATGTATTCCTCGCCTACACTTCAAATGAATGTAAATGCGACACTTCCTTGCAAAGAAATAGCGTTTGCAGATGTGTACGTATCGTAGCAATAGATTTCTAATGCTTCTTAAAACGCGATATCGCATCTCATTTCTATGTTTCATGGTAAGATATAATATGATTTGCGAAGTGTCATGTATTCCTCGTCTACACTTCAAATGAATGTGAATGCGACACTTCCTCGCTAGGAAATTGCGTTTGCAGATGTCTACGTATCGTAGCAATAGAGTTCATATGATTCTTAAAACGCGATATCGCATCTCATTTCTATGTTTCATGGTGAGATATAACATGATTTGCGAAGTGTTATGTATTCCTCGTCTACACTTCAAATGAATGTGAATGCGATACTTCCTGCTTAGGAAATAGCGTTTGCAGATGTCTACGTATCGTAGCAATAGATTTCTAATGCCTCATAAAACGAGATATCGCATCTCATTTCTATGTTTCATGGTAAGATATTATATAATTTGCGAAGTGTTATGTATTCCTCGTCTACACTTCAAATGAATGTAAATGCGACACTTCCTTGCAAGGAAATAGCATTTGCAGATGTGTACGTATCGTAGAAATAGAGTTCTTATGATTCTTCAAACGCGATATCGCATCTCATTTCTATGTTTCATGGTAAGGTTTAATATGATTTGCGAAGTGTTATGTACTCCTCGTCTACGCTTCAAATGAATGTGAATGCGACACTTCCTCGCTAGGAAATAGCGTTTGCAGATGTCTACGTATCGTAGCAATAGATTTCTAATGCTTCTTAAAACGCGATATCGCATCTCATTTCTATGTTTCATGGTGAGATATAATATGATTTGCGAAGTGTTATGTATTCCTCGTCTACACTTCAAATGAATGTGAATGCGACACTTCCTCGCTAGGAAATAGCGTTTGCAGATGTGTACGTATCGTAGAAATAGAGTTCTTATGATTCTTCAAACGCGATATCGCATCTCATTTCTATGTTTCATGGTAAGGTATAATATGATTTGCGAAGTGTTATGTACTCCTCGTCTGCACTTCAAATGAATGTGAATGCGACACTTCCTCGCTAGGAAATAGCGCTTGCAGATGTCTACGTATCGTAGCAATAGATTTCTAATGCTTCTTAAAACGCGATATCGCATCTCATTTCTATGTTTCATGGTGAGATATAATATGATTTGCGAAGTGTTATGTATTCCTCGTCTACACTTCAAATGAATGTGAATGCGACACTTCCTCGCTAGGAAATAGCGTTTGCAGATGTCTACGTAACGTAGCAATAGATTTCTAATGCTTCTTAAAACGCGATATCGCATCTCATTTCTATGTTTCATGGTAATATATAATATGATTTGCGAAGTGTCATGTATTCCTCGTCTACACTTCAAATGAATGTAAATGCGACACTTCCTTGCAAGGAAATAGCGTTTGCAGATGTCTACGTATCGTAGCAATAGATTTCTAATGCTTCTTAAAACGCGATATCGCATCTCATTTCTATGTTTCATGGTAAGAGATAATATGATTTGCGAAGTGTCATGTATTCCTCGTCTACACTTCAAATGAGTGTAAATGCGACACTTCCTTGCTAGGAAATAGCGTCTGCAGATGTCTAGGTATCGTAGCAACAGTGTTCTAATGCTTCTTAAAACGCGATATCGCATCTCATTTCTATGTTTTATGGTAAGATATAATATGATTTGCGAAGTGTCATGTATTCCTCGTCTACACTTCAAATGAATGTAAATGCGACACTTCCTCGCTAGGAAATAGCGTTTGCAGATGTCTACGAATAGTAGCAATAGATTTCTAATGCTTCTTAAAACGCGATATCGCATCTCATTTCTATGTTTCATGGTAAGATATTATATAATTTGCGAAGTGTTATGTATTCCTCGTCTACGCTTCAAATGAATGTAAATGCGACACTTCCTTGCAAGGAAATAGCGTTTGCAGATGTGTACGTATCGTAGCAATAGATTTCTAATGCTTCTTAAAACGCGATATCGCATCTGATTTCTATGTTTCATGGTAAGATATTATATAATTTGCGAAGTGTTATGTATTCCTCGTCTACACTTCAAATGAATGTAAATGCGACACTTCCTTGCAAGGAAATAGCGTTTGCAGATGTGTACGTATCGCAGAAATAGTGTTCTTATGATTCTTAAAACGCGATATCGCATCTCATTTCTATGTTTCATGGTAAGATATTATATAATTTGCGAAGTGTTATGTATTCCTCGTCTACACTTCGAATGAATGTGAATGCGACACTTCCTCGCTAGGAAATAGCGTCTGCAGATGTCTACGTATCGTAGCAATAGAGTTCATATGATTCTTAAAACGCGATATCGCATCTCAATTCTATGTTTCATGGTAAGATATAACATGATTTGCGAAGTGTTATGTATTCCTCGTCTACACTTCAAATGAATGTGAATGCGATACTTCCTGCTTAGGAAATAGCGTTTGCAGATGTCTACGTATCGTTGCAATAGATTTCTAATGCCTCATAAAACGCGATATCGCATCTCATTTCTATGTTTCATGGTAAGATATTATATAATTTGCGAAGTGTTATGTATTCCTCGTCTACACTTCAAATGAATGTAAATGCGACACTTCCTTGCAAGGAAATAGCGTTTGCAGATGTGTACGTATCGTAGAAATAGAGTTCTTATGATTCTTCAAACGCGATACCGCATCTCATTTCTATGTTTCATGGTAAGATATAATATGATTTGCGAAGTGTCATGTATTCCTCGACTACACTTCAAATGAATGTAAATGCGACACTTCCTTGTTAGGAAATAGCGTTTTCAGATGTCTACGTATCGTAGCAATAGAGTACATATGAATCTTAAAACGCTATATCGCATCTCATTTCTATGTTTCATGGTAAGATATAATATGATTTGCGAAGTGTCATGTATTCCTCGTCTACACTTCAAATGAATGTAAATGCGACACTTCCTTGCTAGGAAATAGCGTCTGCACATGTCTAGGTATCGTAGCAATAGTGTTCTAATGCTTCTTAAAACGCGATATCGCATCTCATTTCTACGTTTCATGGTAAGATGTAATATGATTTGCGAAGTGTTATGTATTTCTTGTCTACACTTCAAATGAATGTAAATGTGACACTTCCTTGCAAGGAAATATCGTTTGCAGATGTCTACGTATCGAAGCAATAGAGTTCAAATGCTTCTTAAAACGAGATATTGCAACTCATGTCTATGTTTCATGATAAGATATAATATTCACTGCGAAGTGTTATGCATTCCTCGTCTACGATTCAAATGAATGTAAATGCGACACTTCCTTGCTAGGAAATAGCGTCTGCAGATGTCAAGGTATCGTAGCAATAGAGTTCTAATGCTTCTTAAAACGCGATATCGCATCTCATTTCTATGTTTCATGGTAAGATATAATATGATTTGCGAAGTGTCATGTATTCCTCGTCTACACTTCAAATGAATGTAAATGCGACACTTCCTCGCTAGGAAATAGCGTTTGCAGATGTCTACGTATCGTAGCAATAGATTTCTAATGCTTCTTAAAACGCGATATCGCATCTGATTTCTATGTTTCATGGTAAGATATTATATAATTTGCGAAGTGTTATGTATTTCTCGTCTACACTTCAAATGAATGTAAATGTGACACTTCCTTGCAAGGAAATATCGTTTGCAGATGTCTACGTATCGTAGCAATAGATTTCTAATGCTTCTTAAAACGCGAAAGTGCATCTCATTTCTATGTTTCATGGTAAGATATAATATGATTTGCGAAGTGTCATGTATTCCTCGTCTACACTACAAATGAATGTAAATGTGACACTTCCTTGTTAGGAAATAGCGTCTGCAGATGTCAAGGTATCGTAGCAATAGAGTTCTAATGCTTCTTAAAACGCGATATCGCATCTCATTTCTATGTTTCATGGTAAGATATAATATGATTTGCGAAGTGTCATGTATTCCTCGTCTACACTTCAAATGAATGTAAATGCGACACTTCCTTGGTAGGAAATAGCGTTTGCAGATGTCTACGTGTCGTAGCAATAGAGTTCATATGATTCTTAGAACGCGATATCGCATCTCATTTCGATGTTTCATGGTAAGATATAATATGATTTGCGAAGTGTCATGTATTCCTCGTCTACGTTTCAAATGAATGTAAATGCGACACTTCCTTGCTAGGAAATAGCGTCTGCAGATGTCTAGGTATCGAAGAAATAGAGTTCAAATGCCGCTTAAAACGAGATACTGCATCTCATATCTATGTTTCATGATAAGATATAATATACATTGCGAAGTGTTATGCATTCCTCGTCTACGATTCAAATGAAAGTAAATGCGACACTTCCTTGCAAGGAAATAGCGTTTGCAGATGTCTACGTGTCGTAGCAATAGAGTTCATATGATTCTTAAAACGCGATATCGCATCTCATTTCGATGTTTCATGGTAAGATATAATATGATTTGCGAAGTGTCATGTATTCCTCGTCTACACTTCAAATGAATGTAAATGCGACACTTCCTTGCAAGGAAATAGCGTTTACAGATGTGTACGTATCGTAGCAATAGAGTTCTTATGATTCTAAAAACGTGATAACGCATCTCATTTCAATGTTTGATGGTAAGATATAATATGATTTGCGAAGTGTCATGTATTCCTCGTCTACACTTCAAATGAATGTAAATGCGACACTTCCTTGCTAGGAAATAGCGTTTGCAGATGTCTACGTATCGTAGCAATAGATTTCTAATGCTTCTTAAAACGCGAAAGCGCATCTCATTTCTACGTTTCATGGTATGATGTAATATGATTTGCGAAGTGCTACGTATTTCTCGTCTACAGTTCAAATGAATGTAAATGTGACACTTCCTTGCAAGGAAATATCGTTTGCAGATGTCTACGTATCGTAGCAATAGATTTCTAATGCTTCTTAAAACGCGAAAGCGCATCTCATTTCTATGTTTCATGGTAAGATATAATATGATTTGCGAAGTGTAATGTATTCCTCGTCTACACTTCAAATGAATGTAAATGCGACACATCCTTGCAAGGAAATATCGTTTGCAGATGTCTACGTATCGAAGAAATAGTGTTCAAATGCTGCTTAAAACGAGATACTGCATCTCATATCTATGTTTCATGATAAGATATAATATACATTGCGAAGTGTTATGCATTCCTCGTCTACGATTCAAATGAATGTAAATGCGACACTTCCTTGCTAGGAAATAGCGTCTGCAGATGTCTAGGTATCGTAGCAATAGAGTTCTAATGCTTCTTAAAACGCGATATCGCATCTCATTTCTGCGTTTCATGGTAAGATGTAATATGATTTGCGAAGTGTTATGTATTTCTCGTCTACACTTCAAATGAATGTAAATGTGACACTTCCTTGCAAGGAAATATCGTTTGCAGATGTCCACGTATCGAAGAAATAGAGTTCAAATGCTTCTTAAAACGAGATATTGCAACTCATATCTATGTTTCATGATAAGATATAATATTCATTGCGAAGTGTTATGCATTCCTCGTCTACGATTCAAATGAATGTAAATGCGACACTTCCTTGCAAGGAAATTGCGTTTGCAGATGTGTACGTATCGAAGCAATAGAGTTAAAATGCTTCTTAAAACGCGATATCGCATCTCATTACTATGTTTCATGGTAAGATATAATATGATTTGCGAAGTGTCATGTATTCCTCGTCTACACTTCAAATGAATGTAAATGCGACACTTCCTTGCTAGGAAATAGCGTTTGCAGATGTCTACGTATCGTAGCAATAGATTTCTAATGCTTCTTAAAACGCGATAGCGCATCTCATTTCTATGTTTCATGGTAAGATATAATATGATTTGCGAAGTGTCATGTATTCCTCGTCTACACTTCAAATGAATGTAACTGCGACACTTTCTTGCTAGGAAATAGCGTCTGCAGATGTCTAGGTATCGTAGCAATAGAGTTCCAATGCTTCTAAAACGCGATATCGCAACTCATTTCTATGTCTCATGGTAAGATATAATATGATTTGCGAAGTGCCATGTATTCCTCGTGTACACTTCAAATGAATGTAAATGCGATACTTCCTTGTTAGGAAATAGCGTCTGCAGATGTCTAGGTATCGTAGCAATAGAGTTCTAATGCTTCTTAAAACGCGATATCGCATCTCATTTCTACGTTTCATGGTAAGATGTAATATGATTTGCGAAGTGCTACGTATTTCTCGTCTACACTCCAAATGAATGTAAATGTGACACTTCCTTGCTAGGAAATAGCGTCTGCAGATGTCTAGGTATCGTAGCAATAGAGTTCTAATTCTTCTTAAAACGCGATATCGCATCTCATTTCTATGTTTCATGGTAAGATATAATATGATTTGCGAAGTGTCATGTATTCCTCGTCTACACTTCAAATGAATGTAAATGCGACACTTCCTTGTTAGGAAATAGCGTTTGCAGATGTCTACGTATCGTAGCAATAGAGTTCTAATGCTTCCTAAAACGCGATATCGCATCTCATTTCTACGATTCATGGTAAGATGTAATATGATTTGCGAAGTGTTATGTATTTCTCGTCTACAGTTCAAATGAATGTAAATGTGACACATCCTTGCAAGGAAATATCGTTTGCAGATCTCTACGTATCGTAGCAATAGATTTCTAATGCTTCTTAAAACGCGAAAGCGCATCTCATTTCTATGTTTCATGGTAAGATATAATATGATTTGCGAAGTGTCATGTATTCCTCGTCTACACTTCAAATGAATGTAAATGCGACACTTCCTTGCTAGGAAATAGCGTCTGCAGATGTCTAGGTATCGTAGCAATAGAGTTCTAATTCTTCTTAAAACGCGATATCGCATCTCATTTCTATGTTTCATGGTAAGATATAATATGATTTGCGAAGTGTCATGTATTCCTCGTCTACACTTCAAATGAATGTAAATGCGACACTTCCTTGTTAGGAAATAGCGTCTGCAGATGTCTAGGTATCGTAGCAATAGAGTTCTAATGCTTCTTAAAGCGCGATATCGCATCTCATTTCTACGTTTCATGGTAAGATATAATATGATTTGCGAAGTGTCATGTATTCCTCGTCTACACTTCAAATGAATGTAAATGCGACACTTCCTTATTAGGAAATAGCGTCTGCAGATGTCAAGGTATCGTAGCAATAGAGTTCTAATGCTTCTTAAAACGCGATATCGCATCTCATTTCTACGTTTCATGGTAAGATATAAAATGATTTGCGAAGTGTTATGTATTTCTTGTCTACACTTCAAATGAATGTAAAAGTGACACTTCCTTGCAAGGAAATATCGTTTGCAGATGTCTACGTATCGAAGCAATAGAGTTCAAATGCTTCTTAAAACGAGATATTGCAACTCATGTCTACGTTTCATGATAAGATATAATATTCACTGCGAAGTGTTATGCATTCCTCGTCTACGATTCAAATGAATGTAAATGCGACACTTCCTTGCTAGGAAATAGCGTCTGCAGATGTCAAGGTATCGTAGCAATAGAGTTCTAATGCTTCTTAAAACGCGATATCGCATCTCATTTCTATGTTTCATGGTAAGATATAATATGATTTGCGAAGTGTCATGTATTCCTCGTCTACACTTCAAATGAATGTAAATGCGACACTTCCTCGCTAGGAAATAGCGTTTGCAGATGTCTACGTATCGTAGCAATAGATTTCTAATGCTTCTTAAAACGCGATATCGCATCTGATTTCTATGTTTCATGGTAAGATATTATATAATTTGCGAAGTGTTATGTATTTCTCGTCTACACTTCAAATGAATGTAAATGTGACACTTCCTTGCAAGGAAATATCGTTTGCAGATGTCTACGTATCGTAGCAATAGATTTCTAATGCTTCTTAAAACGCGATATCGCATCTCATTTCTATGTTTCATGGTAAGATATAATATGATTTGCGAAGTGTCATGTATTCCTCGTCTACACTTCAAATGAATGTAAATGCGACACTTCCTCGCTAGGAAATAGCGTTTGCAGATGTCTACGTATCGTAGCAATAGATTTCTAATGCTTCTTAAAACGCGATATCGCATCTCATTTCTATGTTTCATGGTAAGATATTATATAATTTGCGAAGTGTTATGTATTTCTCGTCTACACTTCAAATGAATGTAAATGTGACACTTCCTTGCAAGGAAATATCGTTTGCAGATGTCTACGTATCGTAGCAATAGATTTCTAATGCTTCTTAAAACGCGAAAGTGCATCTCATTTCTGTGTTTCATGGTAAGATATAATATGATTTGCGAAGTGTCATGTATTCCTCGTCTACACTACAAATGAATGTAAATGTGACACTTCCTTGTTAGGAAATAGCGTCTGCAGATGTCAAGGTATCGTAGCAATAGAGTTCTAATGCTTCTTAAAACGCGATATCGCATCTCATTTCTATGTTTCATGGTAAGACATAATATGATTTGCGAAGTGTCATGTATTCCTCGTCTACACTTCAAATGAATGTAAATGCGACACTTCCTTGGTAGGAAATAGCGTTTGCAGATGTCTACGTGTCGTAGCAATAGAGTTCATATGATTCTTAAAACGCGATATCGCATCTCATTTCGATGTTTCATGGTAAGATATAATATGATTTGCGAAGTGTCATGTATTCCTCGTCTACGTTTCAAATGAATGTAAATGCGACACTTCCTTGCTAGGAAATAGCGTCTGCAGATGTCTAGGTATCGAAGAAATAGAGTTCAAATGCCGCTTAAAACGAGATACTGCATCTCATATCTATGTTTCATGATAAGATATAATATACATTGCGAAGTGTTATGCATTCCTCGTCTACGATACAAATGAAAGTAAATGCGACACTTCCTTGCAAGGAAATAGCGTTTGCAGATGTCTACGTGTCGTAGCAATAGAGTTCATATGATTCTTAAAACGCGATATCGCATCTCATTTCGATGTTTCAGGGTAAGATATAATATGATTTGCGAAGTGTCATGTATTCCTCGTCTACACTTCAAATGAATGTAAATGCGACACTTCCTTGCAAGGAAATAGCGTTTACAGATGTGTACGTATCGTAGCAATAGAGTTCTTATGATTCTAAAAACGTGATAACGCATCTCATTTCAATGTTTGATGGTAAGATATAATATGATTTGCGAAGTGTCATGTATTCCTCGTCTACACTTCAAATGAATGTAAATGCGACACTTCCTTGCTAGGAAATAGCGTTTGCAGATGTCTACGTATCGTAGCAATAGATTTCTAATGCTTCTTAAAACGCGAAAGCGCATCTCATTTCTACGTTTCATGGTATGATGTAATATGATTTGCGAAGTGCTACGTATTTCTCGTCTACAGTTCAAATGAATGTAAATGTGACACTTCCTTGCAAGGAAATATCGTTTGCAGATGTCTACGTATCGTAGCAATAGATTTCTAATGCTTCTTAAAACGCGAAAGCGCATCTCATTTCTACGTTTCATGGTATGATGTAATATGATTTGCGAAGTGTCATGTATTCCTCGTCTACACTTCAAATGAATGTAAATGCGACACTTCCTTATTAGGAAATAGCGTCTGCAGATGTCAAGGTATCGTAGCAATAGAGTTCTAATGCTTCTTAAAACGCGATATCGCATCTCATTTCTACGTTTCATGGTAAGATGTAATATGATTTGCGAAGTGTCATGTATTCCTCGTCTACACTTCAAATGAATGTAAATGCGATACTTCCTTGTTAGGAAATAGCGTCTGCAGATGTCTAGGTATCGTAGCAATAGAGTTCTAATGCTTCTTAAAACGCGATATCGCATCTCATTTCTACGTTTCATGGTAAGATGTAATATGATTTGCGAAGTGCTACGTATTTCTCGTCTACACTCCAAATGAATGTAAATGTGACACTTCCTTGCTAGGAAATAGCGTCTGCAGATGTCTAGGTATCGTAGCAATAGAGTTCTAATTCTTCTTAAAACGCGATATCGCATCTCATTTCTATGTTTCATGGTAAGATATAATATGATTTGCGAAGTGTCATGTATTCCTCGTCTACACTTCAAATGAATGTAAATGCGACACTTCCTTGTTAGGAAATAGCGTTTGCAGATGTCTACGTATCGTAGCAATAGAGTTCTAGTTCTTCTTAAAACGCGATATCGCATCTCATTTCTATGTTTCATGCTAAGATATAATATGATTTGCGAAGTGTCATGTATTCCTCGTCTACACTTCAAATGAATGTAAATGCGACACTTCCTTGTTAGGAAATAGCGTCTGCAGATGTCTAGGTATCGTAGCAATAGAGTTCTAATGCTTCCTAAAACGCGATATCGCATCTCATTTCTACGATTCATGGTAAGATGTAATATGATTTGCGAAGTGTTATGTATTTCTCGTCTACAGTTCAAATGAATGTAAATGTGACACTTCCTTGCAAGGAAATATCGTTTGCAGATCTCTACGTATCGTAGCAATAGATTTCTAATGCTTCTTAAAACGCGAAAGCGCATCTCATTTCTATGTTTCATGGTAAGATATAATATGATTTGCGAAGTGTCATGTATTCCTCGTCTACACTTCAAATGAATGTAAATGCGACACTTCCTTGCTAGGAAATAGCGTCTGCAGATGTCTAGGTATCGTAGCAATAGAGTTCTAATTCTTCTTAAAACGCGATATCGCATCTCATTTCTATGTTTCATGGTAAGATATAATATGATTTGCGAAGTGTCATGTATTCCTCGTCTACACTTCAAATGAATGTAAATGCGACACTTCCTTGTTAGGAAATAGCGTCTGCAGATGTCTAGGTATCGTAGCAATAGAGTTCTAATGCTTCTTAAAGCGCGATATCGCATCTCATTTCTACGTTTCATGGTAAGATATAATATGATTTGCGAAGTGTCATGTATTCCTCGTCTACACTTCAAATGAATGTAAATGCGACACTTCCTTATTAGGAAATAGCGTCTGCAGATGTCAAGGTATCGTAGCAATAGAGTTCTAATGCTTCTTAAAACGCGATATCGCATCTCATTTCTACGTTTCATGGTAAGATGTAAAATGATTTGCGAAGTGTTATGTATTTCTTGTCTACACTTCAAATGAATGTAAAAGTGACACTTCCTTGCAAGGAAATATCGTTTGCAGATGTCTACGTATCGAAGCAATAGAGTTCAAATGCTTCTTAAAACGAGATATTGCAACTCATGTCTATGTTTCATGATAAGATATAATATTCACTGCGAAGTGTTATGCATTCCCCGTCTACGATTCAAATGAATGTAAATGCGACACTTCCTTGCTAGGAAATAGCGTCTGCAGATGTCAAGGTATCGTAGCAATAGAGTTCTAATGCTTCTTAAAACGCGATATCGCATCTCATTTCTATGTTTCATGGTAAGATATAATATGATTTGCGAAGTGTCATGTATTCCTCGTCTACACTTCAAATGAATGTAAATGCGACACTTCCTCGCTAGGAAATAGCGTTTGCAGATGTCTACGTATCGTAGCAATAGATTTCTAATGCTTCTTAAAACGCGATATCGCATCTGATTTCTATGTTTCATGGTAAGATATTATATAATTTGCGAAGTGTTATGTATTTCTCGTCTACACTTCAAATGAATGTAAATGTGACACTTCCTTGCAAGGAAATATCGTTTGCAGATGTCTACGTATCGTAGCAATAGATTTCTAATGCTTCTTAAAACGCGAAAGTGCATCTCATTTCTATGTTTCATGGTAAGATATAATATGATTTGCGAAGTGTCATGTATTCCTCGTCTACACAACAAATGAATGTAAATGTGACACTTCCTTGTTAGGAAATAGCGTCTGCAGATGTCAAGGTATCGTAGCAATAGAGTTCTAATGCTTCTTAAAACGCGATATCGCATCTCATTTCTATGTTTCATGGTAAGATATAATATGATTTGCGAAGTGTCATGTATTCCTCGTCTACACTTCAAATGAATGTAAATGCGACACTTCCTTGGTAGGAAATAGCGTTTGCAGATGTCTACGTGTCGTAGCAATAGAGTTCATATGATTCTTAAAACGCGATATCGCATCTCATTTCGATGTTTCATGGTAAGATATAATATGATTTGCGAAGTGTTATGTATTCCTCGTCTACGTTTCAAATGAATGTAAATGCGACACTTCCTTGCTAGGAAATAGCGTCTGCAGATGTCTAGGTATCGAAGAAATAGAGTTCAAATGCCACTTAAAACGAGATACCGCATCTCATATCTATGTTTCATGATAAGATATAATATACATTGCGAAGTGTTATGCATTCCTCGTCTACGATTCAAATGAAAGTAAATGCGACACTTCCTTGCAAGGAAATAGCGTTTGCAGATGTCTACGTGTCGTAGCAATAGAGTTCATATGATTCTTAAAACGCGATATCGCATCTCATTTCGATGTTTCATGGTAAGATATAATATGATTTGCGAAGTGTCATGTATTCCTCGTCTACACTTCAAATGAATGTAAATGCGACACTTCCTTGCAAGGAAATAGCGTTTACAGATGTGTACGTATCGTAGCAATAGAGTTCTTATGATTCTAAAAACGTGATAACGCATCTCATTTCAATGTTTGATGGTAAGATATAATATGATTTGCGAAGTGTCATGTATTCCTCGTCTACACTTCAAATGAATGTAAATGCGACACTTCCTTGCTAGGAAATAGCGTTTGCAGATGTCTACGTATCGTAGCAATAGATTTCTAATGCTTCTTAAAACGCGAAAGCGCATCTCATTTCTACGTTTCATGGTATGATGTAATATGATTTGCGAAGTGCTACGTATTTCTCGTCTACAGTTCAAATGAATGTAAATGTGACACTTCCTTGCAAGGAAATATCGTTTGCAGATGTCTACGTATCGTAGCAATAGATTTCTAATGCTTCTTAAAACGCGAAAGCGCATCTCATTTCTACGTTTCATGGTATGATGTAATATGATTTGCGAAGTGTCATGTATTCCTCGTCTACACTTCAAATGAATGTAAATGCGACACTTCCTTATTAGGAAATAGCGTCTGCAGATGTCAAGGTATCGTAGCAATAGAGTTCTAATGCTTCTTAAAACGCGATATCGCATCTCATTTCTACGTTTCATGGTAAGATGTAATATGATTTGCGAAGTGTTATGTATTTCTTGTCTACACTTCAAATGAATGTAAATGTGACACTTCCTTGCAAGGAAATATCGTTTGCAGATGTCTACGTATCGAAGCAATAGAGTTCAAATGCTTCTTAAAACGAGATATTGCAACTCATGTCTATGTTTCATGATAAGATATAATATTCACTGCGAAGTGTTATGCATTCCTCGTCTACGATTCAAATGAATGTAAATGCGACACTTCCTTGCTAGGAAATAGCGTCTGCAGATGTCAAGGTATCGTAGCAATAGAGTTCTAATGCTTCTTAAAACGCGATATCGCATTTCATTTCTATGTTTCATGGTAAGATATAATATGATTTGCGAAGTGTCATGTATTCCTCGTCTACACTTCAAATGAATGTAAATGCGACACTTCCTCGCTAGGAAATAGCGTTTGCAGATGTCTACGTATCGTAGCAATAGATTTCTAATGCTTCTTAAAACGCGATATCGCATCTGATTTCTATGTTTCATGGTAAGATATTATATAATTTGCGAAGTGTTATGTATTTCTCGTCTACACTTCAGATGAATGTAAATGTGACACTTCCTTGCAAGGAAATATCGTTTGCAGATGTCTACGTATCGTAGCAATAGATTTCTAATGCTTCTTAAAACGCGAAAGTGCATCTCATTTCTGTGTTTCATGGTAAGATATAATATGATTTGCGAAGTGTCATGTATTCCTCGTCTACACTACAAATGAATGTAAATGTGACACTTCCTTGTTAGGAAATAGCGTCTGCAGATGTCAAGGTATCGTAGCAATAGAGTTCTAATGCTTCTTAAAACGCGATATCGCATCTCATTTCTATGTTTCATGGTAAGATATAATATGATTTGCGAAGTGTCATGTATTCCTCGTCTACACTTCAAATGAATGTAAATGCGACACTTCCTTGGTAGGAAATAGCGTTTGCAGATGTCTACGTGTCGTAGCAATAGAGTTCATATGATTCTTAAAACGCGATATCGCATCTCATTTCGATGTTTCATGGTAAGATATAATATGATTTGCGAAGTGTCATGTATTCCTCGTCTACGTTTCAAATGAATGTAAATGCGACACTTCCTTGCTAGGAAATAGCGTCTGCAGATGTCTAGGTATCGAAGAAATAGAGTTCAAATGCCGCTTAAAACGAGATACTGCATCTCATATCTATGTTTCATGATAAGATATAATATACATTGCGAAGTGTTATGCATTCCTCGTCTACGATTCAAATGCAAGTAAATGCGACACTTCCTTGCAAGGAAATAGCGTTTGCAGATGTCTACGTGTCGTAGCAATAGAGTTCATATGATTCTTAAAACGCGATATCGCATCTCATTTCGATGTTTCATGGTAAGATATAATATGATTTGCGAAGTGTCATGTATTCCTCGTCTACACTTCAAATGAATGTAAATGCGACACTTCCTTGCAAGGAAATAGCGTTTACAGATGTGTACGTATCGTAGCAATAGAGTTCTTATGATTCTAAAAACGTGATAACGCATCTCATTTCAATGTTTGATGGTAAGATATAATATGATTTGCGAAGTGTCATGTATTCCTCGTCTACACTTCAAATGAATGTAAATGCGACACTTCCTTGCTAGGAAATAGCGTTTGCAGATGTCTACGTATCGTAGCAATAGATTTCTAATGCTTCTTAAAACGCGAAAGCGCATCTCATTTCTACGTTTCATGGTATGATGTAATATGATTTGCGAAGTGCTACGTATTTCTCGTCTACAGTTCAAATGAATGTAAATGTGACACTTCCTTGCAAGGAAATATCGTTTGCAGATGTCTACGTATCGTAGCAATAGATTTCTAATGCTTCTTAAAACGCGAAAGCGCATCTCATTTCTACGTTTCATGGTATGATGTAATATGATTTGCGAAGTGTCATGTATTCCTCGTCTACACTTCAAATGAATGTAAATGCGACACTTCCTTATTAGGAAATAGCGTCTGCAGATGTCAAGGTATCGTAGCAATAGAGTTCTAATGCTTCTTAAAACGCGATATCGCATCTCATTTCTACGTTTCATGGTAAGATGTAATATGATTTGCGAAGTGTTATGTATTTCTTGTCTACACTTCAAATGAATGTAAATGTGACACTTCCTTGCAAGGAAATATCGTTTGCAGATGTCTACGTATCGAAGCAATAGAGTTCAAATGCTTCTTAAAACGAGATATTGCAACTCATGTCTATGTTTCATGATAAGATATAATATTCACTGCGAAGTGTTATGCATTCCTCGTCTACGATTCAAATGAATGTAAATGCGACACTTCCTTGCTAGGAAATAGCGTCTGCAGATGTCAAGGTATCGTAGCAATAGAGTTCTAATGCTTCTTAAAACGCGATATCGCATCTCATTTCTATGTTTCATGGTAAGATATAATATGATTTGCGAAGTGTCATGTATTCCTCGTCTACACTTCAAATGAATGTAAATGCGACACTTCCTCGCTAGGAAATAGCGTTTGCAGATGTCTACGTATCGTAGCAATAGATTTCTAATGCTTCTTAAAACGCGATATCGCATCTGATTTCTATGTATCATGGTAAGATATTATATAATTTGCGAAGTGTTATGTATTTCTCGTCTACACTTCAAATGAATGTAAATGTGACACTTCCTTGCAAGGAAATATCGTTTGCAGATGTCTACGTATCGTAGCAATAGATTTCTAATGCTTCTTAAAACGCGAAAGTGCATCTCATTTCTATGTTTCATGGTAAGATATAATATGATTTGCGAAGTGTCATGTATTCCTCGTCTACACTACAAATGAATGTAAATGTGACACTTCCTTGTTAGGAAATAGCGTCTGCAGATGTCAAGGTATCGTAGCAATAGAGTTCTAATGCTTCTTAAAACGCGATATCGCATCTCATTTCTATGTTTCATGGTAAGATATAATATGATTTGCGAAGTGTCATGTATTCCTCGTCTACACTTCAAATGAATGTAAATGCGACACTTCCTTGGTAGGAAATAGCGTTTGCAGATGTCTACGTGTCGTAGCAATAGAGTTCATATGATTCTTAAAACGCGATATCGCATCTCATTTCGATGTTTCATGGTAAGATATAATATGATTTGCGAAGTGTCATGTATTCCTCGTCTACGTTTCAAATGAATGTAAATGCGACACTTCCTTGCTAGGAAATAGCGTCTGCAGATGTCTAGGTATCGAAGAAATAGAGTTCAAATGCCGCTTAAAACGGGATACTGCATCTCATATCTATGTTTCATGATAAGATATAATATACATTGCGAAGTGTTATGCATTCCTCGTCTACGATTCAAATGAAAGTAAATGCGACACTTCCTTGCAAGGAAATAGCGTTTGCAGATGTCTACGTGTCGTAGCAATAGAGTTCATATGATTCTTAAAACGCGATATCGCATCTCATTTCGATGTTTCATGGTAAGATATAATATGATTTGCGAAGTGTCATGTATTCCTCGACTACACTTCAAATGAATGTAAATGCGACACTTCCTTGCAAGGAAATAGCGTTTACAGATGTGTACGTATCGTAGCAATAGAGTTCTTATGATTCTAAAAACGTGATAACGCATCTCATTTCAATGTTTGATGGTAAGATATAATATGATTTGCGAAGTGTCATGTATTCCTCGTCTACACTTCAAATGAATGTAAATGCGACACTTCCTTGCTAGGAAATAGCGTTTGCAGATGTCTACGTATCGTAGCAATAGATTTCTAATGCTTCTTAAAACGCGAAAGCGCATCTCATTTCTACGTTTCATGGTATGATGTAATATGATTTGCGAAGTGCTACGTATTTCTCGTCTACAGTTCAAATGAATGTAAATGTGACACTTCCTTGCAAGGAAATATCGTTTGCAGATGTCTACGTATCGTAGCAATAGATTTCTAATGCTTCTTAAAACGCGAAAGCGCATCTCATTTCTATGTTTCATGGTAAGATATAATATGATTTGCGAAGTGTAATGTATTCCTCGTCTACACTTCAAATGAATGTAAATGCGACACATCCTTGCAAGGAAATATCGTTTGCAGATGTCTACGTATCGAAGAAATAGAGTTCAAATGCTGCTTAAAACGAGATACTGCATCTCATATCTATGTTTCATGATAAGATATAATATTCATTGCGAAGTGTTATGCATTCCTCGTCTACGATTCAAATGAATGTAAATGCGACACTTCCTTGCAAGGAAATTGCGTTTGCAGATGTGTACGTATCGAAGCAATAGAGTTAAAATGCTTCTTAAAACGCGATATCGCATCTCATTACTATGTTTCATGGTAAGATATAATATGATTTGCGAAGTGTCATGTATTCCTCGTCTACACTTCAAATGAATGTAAATGCGACACTTTCTTGCTAGGAAATAGCGTTTGCAGATGTCTACGTATCGTAGCAATAGATTTCTAATGCTTCTTAAAACGCGAAAGCGCATCTCATTTCTATGTTTCATGCTAAGATATAATATGATTTGCGAAGTGTCATGTATTCCTCGTCTACACTTCAAATGAATGTAAATGCGACACTTCCTTGTTAGGAAATAGCGTCTGCAGATGTCTAGGTATCGTAGCAATAGAGTTCTAATGCTTCCTAAAACGCGATATCGCATCTCATTTCTACGATTCATGGTAAGATGTAATATGATTTGCGAAGTGTTATGTATTTCTCGTCTACAGTTCAAATGAATGTAAATGTGACACTTCCTTGCAAGGAAATATCGTTTGCAGATCTCTACGTATCGTAGCAATAGATTTCTAATGCTTCTTAAAACGCGAAAGCGCATCTCATTTCTATGTTTCATGGTAAGATATAATATGATTTGCGAAGTGTCATGTATTCCTCGTCTACACTTCAAATGAATGTAAATGCGACACTTCCTTGCTAGGAAATAGCGTCTGCAGATGTCTAGGTATCGTAGCAATAGAGTTCTAATTCTTCTTAAAACGCGATACGCATCTCATTTCTATGTTTCATGGTAAGATATAATATGATTTGCGAAGTGTCATGTATTCCTCGTCTACACTTCAAATGAATGTAAATGCGACACTTCCTTGTTAGGAAATAGCGTCTGCAGATGTCTAGGTATCGTAGCAATAGAGTTCTAATGCTTCTTAAAGCGCGATATCGCATCTCATTTCTACGTTTCATGGTAAGATATAATATGATTTGCGAAGTGTCATGTATTCCTCGTCTACACTTCAAATGAATGTAAATGCGACACTTCCTTATTAGGAAATAGCGTCTGCAGATGTCAAGGTATCGTAGCAATAGAGTTCTAATGCTTCTTAAAACGCGATATCGCATCTCATTTCTACGTTTCATGGTAAGATGTAATATGATTTGCGAAGTGTTATGTATTTCTTGTCTACACTTCAAATGAATGTAAATGTGACACTTCCTTGCAAGGAAATATCATTTGCAGATGTCTACGTATCGAAGAAATAGAGTTCAAATGCTTCTTAAAACGAGATATTGCAACTCATATCTATGTTTCATGATAAGATATAATATTCACTGCGAAGTGTTATGCATTCCTCGTCTACGATTCAAATGAATGTAAATGCGACACTTCCTTGCTAGGAAATAGCGTCTGCAGATGTCAAGGTATCGTAGGAATAGAGTTCTAATGCTTCTTAAAACGCGATATCGCATCTCGTTTCTATGTTTCATGGTAAGATATAATATGATTTGCGAAGTGTCATGTATTCCTCGTCTACACTTCAAATGAATGTAAATGCGACACTTCCTCGCTAGGAAATAGCGTTTGCAGATGTCTACGTTTCGTAGCAATAGATTTCTAATGCTTCTTAAAACGCGATGTCGCATCTGATTTCTATGTTTCATGGTAAGATATTATATAATTTGCGAAGTGTTATGTATTCCTCGTCTACACTTCAAATGAATGTAAATGCGACACTTCCTTGCAAGGAAATAGCGTTTGCAGATGTCTACGTATCGTAGCAATAGAGTTCATATGATTCTTAAAACGCGATATCGCATCTCATTTCTATGTTTCATGGTAAGATATAACATGATTTGCGAATTGTTATGTATTCCTCGTCTACACTTCAAATGAATGTGAATGCGATACTTCCTCGCTAGGAAATAGCGTTTGCAGATGTCTACGTATCGTAGCAATAGATTTCTAATGCCTCATAAAACGCGATATCGCATCTCATTTCTATGCTTCATGGTAAGATATTATATAATTTGCGAAGTGTTATGTTTTCCTCGTTTACACTTCAAATGAATGTAAATGCGACACTTCCTTGCAAGGAAATAGCGTTTGCAGATGTGTACGTATCGTAGAAATAGAGTTCTTATGATTCTTCAAACGCGATATCGCATCTCATTTCTATGTTTCATGGTAAGGTATAATATGATTTGCGAAGTGTTATGTACTCCTCGTCTACACTTCAAATGAATGTGAATCCGACACTTCCTCGCTAGGAAATAGCGTTTGCAGATGTCTACGTATCGTAGCAATAGATTTCTAATGCTTCTTAAAACGCGATATCGCATCTCATTTCTATGTTTCATGGTAAGATATAACATGATTTGCGAAGTGTCATGTGTTCAACGTCTACACTTCAAATGAATGTAAATGCGACACTTCCTTGCTAGGAAATAGCGTCTGCAGATGTCTAGGTATCGTAGCAATAGTGTTCTAATGCTTCCTAAAACGCGATATCGCATCTCACTTCTATGTTTCAAGGTAAGATATAATATGATTTGCGAACTGTTATGTATTCCTCGCCTACACTTCAAATGAATGTAAATGCGACACTTCCTTGCAAAGAAATAGCGTTTGCAGATGTCTACGTATCGTAGCAATAGATTTCTAATGCTTCTTAAAACGCGATATCGCATCTCATTTCTATGTTTCATGGTAAGATATAATATGATTTGCGAAGTGTCATGTATTCCTCGTCTACACTTCAAATGAATGCAAATGCGACACTTCCTCGCTAGGAAATATCGTTTGCAGATGTCTACGTATCGTAGCAATAGATTTCTAATGCTTCTTAAAACGCGATATCGCATCTCATTTCTATGTTTCATGGTGAGATATAATATGATTTGCGAAGTGTTATGTATTCCTCGTCTACACTTCAAATGAATGTGAATGCGACACTTCCTCGCTAGGAAATAGCGTTTGCAGATGTGTACGTATCGTAGCAATAGATTTCTAATGCTTCTTAAAACGCGATATCGCATCTCATTTCTATGTTTCATGGTAAGATATTATATAATTTGCGAAGTGTTATGTATTCCTCGTCTACGCTTCAAATGAATGTAAATGCGACACTTCCTTGCAAGGAAATAGCGTTTGCAGATGTGTACGTATCGTAGCAATAGATTTCTAATGCTTCTTAAAACGCGATATCGCATCTGATTTCTATGTTTCATGGTAAGATATTATATAATTTGCGAAGTGTTATGTATTCCTCGTCTACACTTCAAATGAATGTAAATGCGACACTTCCTTGCAAGGAAATAGCGTTTGCAGATGTGTACGTATCGCAGAAATAGAGTTCTTATGATTCTTAAAACGCGATATCGCATCTCATTTCTATGTTTCATGGTAACATATTATATAATTTGCGAAGTGTTATGTATTCCTCGTCTACACTTCGAATGAATGTGAATGCGACACTTCCTCGCTAGGAAATAGCGTCTGCAGATGTCTACGTATCGTAGCAATAGAGTTCATATGATTCTTAAAACGCGATATCGCATCTCATTTCTATGTTTCATGGTAAGATATAACATGATTTGCGAAGTGTTATGTATTCCTCGTCTACACTTCAAATGAATGTGAATGCGATACTTCCTGCTTAGGAAATAGCGTTTGCAGATGTCTACGTATCGTAGCAATAGATTTCTAATGCCTCATAAAACGCGATATCGCATCTCATTTCTATGTTTCATGGTAAGATATTATATAATTTGCGAAGTGTTATGTATTCCTCGTCTACACTTCAAATGAATGTAAATGCGACACTTCCTTGCAAGGAAATAGCGTTTGCAGATGTGTACGTATCGTAGAAATAGAGTTCTTATGATTCTTCAAACGCGATATCGCATCTCATTTCTATGTTTCATGGTAAGATATAATATGATTTGCGAAGTGTCATGTATTCCTCGACTACACTTCAAATGAATGTAAATGCGACACTTCCTTGTTAGGAAATAGCGTTTTCAGATGTCTACGTATCGTAGCAATAGAGTACATATGAATCTTAAAACGCTATATCGCATCTCATTTCTATGTTTCATGGTAAGATATAATATGATTTGCGAAGTGTCATGTATTCCTCGTCTACACTTCAAATGAATGTAAATGCGACACTTCTTTGCTAGGAAATAGCGTCTGCACATGTCTAGGTATCGTAGCAATAGTGTTCTAATGCTTCTTAAAACGCGATATCGCATCTCATTTCTACGTTTCATGGTAAGATGTAATATGATTTGCGAAGTGTTATGTATTTCTTGTCTACACTTCAAATGAATGTAAATGTGACACTTCCTTGCAAGGAAATATCGTTTGCAGATGTCTACGTATCGAAGCAATAGAGTTCAAATGCTTCTTAAAACGAGATATTGCAACTCATGTCTATGTTTCATGATAAGATATAATATTCACTGCGAAGTGTTATGCATTCCTCGTCTACGATTCAAACGAATGTAAATGCGACACTTCCTTGCTAGGAAATAGCGTCTGCAGATGTCAAGGTATCGTAGCAATAGAGTTCTAATGCTTCTTAAAACGCGATATCGCATCTCATTTCTATGTTTCATGGTAAGATATAATATGATTTGCGAAGTGTCATGTATTCCTCGTCTACACTTCAAATGAATGTAAATGCGACACTTCCTCGCTAGGAAATAGCGTTTGCAGATGTCTACGTATCGTAGCAATAGATTTCTAATGCTTCTTAAAACGCGATATCGCATCTGATTTCTATGTTTCATGGTAAGATATTATATAATTTGCGAAGTGTTATGTATTTCTCGTCTACACTTCAAATGAATGTAAATGTGACACTTCCTTGCAAGGAAAAATCGTTTGCAGATGTCTACGTATCGTAGCAATAGATTTCTAATGCTTCTTAAAACGCGAAAGCGCATCTCATTTCTATGTTTCATGGTAAGATATAATATGATTTGCGAAGTGTCATGTATTCCTCGTCTACACTACAAATGAATGTAAATGTGACACTTCCTTGTTAGGAAATAGCGTCTGCAGATGTCAAGGTATCGTAGCAATAGAGTTCTAATGCTTCTTAAAACGCGATATCGCATCTCATTTCTATGTTTCATGGTAAGATATAATATGATTTGCGAAGTGTCATGTATTCCTCGTCTACACTTCAAATGAATGTAAATGCGACACTTCCTTGGTAGGAAATAGCGTTTGCAGATATCTACGTGTCGTAGCAATAGAGTTCATATGATTCTTAAAACGCGATATCGCATCTCATTTCGATGTTTCATGGTAAGATATAATATGATTTGCGAAGTGTCATGTATTCCTCGTCTACGTTTCAAATGAATGTAAATGCGACACTTCCTTGCTAGGAAATAGCGTCTGCAGATGTCTAGGTATCGAAGAAATAGAGTTCAAATGCCGCTTAAAACGAGATACTGCATCTCATATCTATGTTTCATGATAAGATATAATATACATTGCGAAGTGTTATGCATTCCTCGTCTACGATTCAAATGAAAGTAAATGCGACACTTCCTTGCAAGGAAATAGCGTTTGCAGATGTCTACGTGTCGTAGCAATAGAGTTCATATGATTCTTAAAACGCGATATCGCATCTCATTTCGATGTTTCATGGTAAGATATAATACGATTTGCGAAGTGTCATGTATTCCTCGTCTACACTTCAAATGAATGTAAATGCGACACTTCCTTGCAAGGAAATAGCGTTTACAGATGTGTACGTATCGTAGCAATAGAGTTCTTATGATTCTAAAAACGTGATAACGCATCTCATTTCAATGTTTGATGGTAAGATATAATATGATTTGCGAAGTGTCATGTATTCCTCGTCTACACTTCAAATGAATGTAAATGCGACACTTCCTTGCTAGGAAATAGCGTTTGCAGATGTCTACGTATCGTAGCAATAGATTTCTAATGCTTCTTAAAACGCGAAAGCGCATCTCATTTCTACGTTTCATGGTATGATGTAATATGATTTGCGAAGTGTCATGTATTCCTCGTCTACACTTCAAATGAATGTAAATGCGACACTTCCTTGCTAGGAAATAGCGTTTGCAGATGTCTACGTATCGTAGCAATAGATTTCTAATGCTTCTTAAAACGCGAAAGCGCATCTCATTTCTATGTTTCATGGTAAGATATAATATGATTTGCGAAGTGTAATGTATTCCTCGTCTACACTTCAAATGAATGTAAATGCGACACATCCTTGCAAGGAAATATCGTTTGCAGATGTCTACGTATCGAAGAAATAGAGTTCAAATGCTGCTTAAAACGAGATACTGCATCTCATATCTATGTTTCATGATAAGATATAATATTCATTGCGAAGTGTTATGCATTCCTCGTCTACGATTCAAATGAATGTAAATGCGACACTTCCTTGCTAGGAAATAGCGTCTGCAGATGTCTAGGTATCGTAGCAATAGAGTTCTAATGCTTCTTAAAACGCGATATCGCATCTCATTTCTGCGTTTCATGGTAAGATGTAATATGATTTGCGAAGTGTTATGTATTTCTCGTCTACACTTCAAATGAATGTAAATGTGACACTTCCTTGCAAGGAAATATCGTTTGCAGATGTCTACGTATCGAAGAAATAGAGTTCAAATGCTTCTTAAAACGAGATATTGCAACTCATATCTATGTTTCATGATAAGATATAATATTCATTGCGAAGTGTTATGCATTCCTCGTCTACGATTCAAATGAATGTAAATGCGACACTTCCTTGCAAGGAAATTGCGTTTTCAGATGTGTACGTATCGAAGCAATAGAGTTAAAATGCTTCTTAAAACGCGATATCGCATCTCATTACTATGTTTCATGGTAAGATATAATATGATTTGCGAAGTGTCATGTATTCCTCGTCTACACTTCAAATGAATGTAAATGCGACACTTCCTTGCTAGGAAATAGCGTTTGCAGATGTCTACGTATCGAAGAAATAGAGTTCAAATGCTGCTTAAAACGAGATACTGCATCTCATATCTATGTTTCAGGATAAGATATAATATTCATTGCGAAGTGTTATGCATTCCTCGTCTACGATTCAAATGAATGTAAATGCGACACTTCCTTGCTAGAAAATAGCGTCTGCAGATGTCTAGGTATCGTAGCAATAGAGTTCTAATGCTTCCTAAAACGCGATATCGCATCTCATTTCTACGATTCATGGTAAGATGTAATATGATTTGCGAAGTGTTATGTATTTCTCGTCTACAGTTCAAATGAATGTAAATGTGACACTTCCTTGCAAGGAAATATCGTTTGCAGATCTCTACGTATCGTAGCAATAGATTTCTAATGCTTCTTAAAACGCGAAAGCGCATCTCATTTCTATGTTTCATGGTAAGATATAATATGATTTGCGAAGTGTCATGTATTCCTCGTCTACACTTCAAATGAATGTAAATGCGACACTTCCTTGCTAGGAAATAGCGTCTGCAGATGTCTAGGTATCGTAGCAATAGAGTTCTAATTCTTCTTAAAACGCGATATCGCATCTCATTTCTATGTTTCATGGTAAGATATAATATGATTTGCGAAGTGTTATGTATTCCTCGTCTACACTTCAAATGAATGTAAATGCGACACTTCCTTGGTAGGAAATAGCGTTTGCAGATGTCCACCTATCGTAGCAATAGAGTTCTAATGCTTCTTAAAACGCGATATCGCATCTCATTTCTATGTTTCATGGTAAGATATAATATGATTTGCGAAGCGTAATGTATTCCTCGTCTACACTTCAAATGAATGTAAATGCGACACATCCTTGCAAGGAAATATCGTTTGCAGATGTCTACGTATCGAAGAAATAGAGTTCAAATGCTGCTTAAAACGAGATACTGCATCTCATATCTATGTTTCAGGATAAGATATAATATTCATTGCGAAGTGTTATGCATTCCTCGTCTACGATTCAAATGAATGTAAATGCGACACTTCCTTGCTAGGAAATAGCGTCTGCAGATGTCTAGGTATCGTAGCAATAGAGTTCTAATGCTTCTTAAAACGCGATATCGCATCTCATTTCTGCGTTTCATGGTAAGATGTAATATGATTTGCGAAGTGTTATGTATTTCTCGTCTACACTTCAAATGAATGTAAATGTGACACTTCCTTGCAAGGAAATATCGTTTGCAGATGTCTACGTATCGAAGAAATAGAGTTCAAATGCTTCTTAAAACGAGATATTGCAACTCATATCTATGTTTCATGATAAGATATAATATTCATTGCGAAGTGTTATGCATTCCTCGTCTACGATTCAAATGAATGTAAATGCGACACTTCCTTGCAAGGAAATTGCGTTTGCAGATGTGTACGTATCGAAGCAATAGAGTTAAATTCTTCTTAAAACGCGATATCGCATCTCATTACTATGTTTCATGGTAAGATATAATATGATTTGCGAAGTGTCATGTATTCCTCGTCTACACTTCAAATGAATGTAAATGCGACACTTCCTTGCAAGGAAATAGCGTTTTCAGATGTGTACGTATCGTAGCAATAGAGTTCTTATGATTCTAAAAACGTGATAACGCATCTCATTTCTATGTTTCATGGTAAGATATAATATGATTTGCGAAGTGTCATGTATTCCTCGTCTACACTTCAAATGAATGTAAATGCGACACTTCCTTGCTAGGAAATAGCGTTTGCAGATGTCTACGTATCGTAGCAATAGATTTCTAATGCTTCTTAAAACGCGAAAGCGCATCTCATTTCTATGTTTCATGGTAAGATATAATATGATTTGCGAAGTGTCATGTATTCCTCGTCTACACTTCAAATGAATGTAACTGCGACACTTCCTTGCTAGGAAATAGCGTCTGCAGATGTCTAGGTATCGTAGCAATAGAGTTCCAATGCTTCTTAAAACGCGTTATCGCAACTCATTTCTATGTTTCATGGTAAGATATAATATGATTCGCGAAGTGCCATGTATTCCTCGTCTACACTTCAAATGAATGTAAATGCGATACTTCCTTGTTAGGAAATAGCGTCTGCAGATGTCTAGGTATCGTAGCAATAGAGTTCTAATGCTTCTTAAAGCGCGATATCGCATCTCATTTCTACGTTTCATGGTAAGATGTAATATGATTTGCGAAGTGTCATGTATTCCTCGTCTACACTTCAAATGAATGTAAATGCGACACTTCCTTGTTAGGAAATAGCGTTTGCAGATGTCTACGAATCGTAGCAATAGAGTTCATATGATTCTTAAAACGCGATATCGCATCTCATTTCTATGTTTCATGGTAAGATATAATATGATTTGCGAAGTGTAATGTATTCCTCGTCTACACTTCAAATGAATGTAAATGCGACACATCCTTGCAAGGAAATATCGTTTGCAGATGTCTACGTATCGAAGAAATAGAGTTCAAATGCTGCTTAAAACGAGATACTGCATCACATTTCTATGTTTCATGGTAAGATATAATATGATTTGCGAAGTGTCATGTATTCCTCGTCTACACTTCAAATGAATGTAAATGCGACACTTCCTTGTTAGGAAATAGCGTTTGCAGATGTCTACGTATCGTAGCAATAGAGTTCTATTTCTTCTTAAAACGCGATATCGCATCTCATTTCTATGTTTCATGCTAAGATATAATATGATTTGCGAAGTGTCATGTATTCCTCGTCTACACTTCAAATGAATGTAAATGCGACACTTCCTTGTTAGGAAATAGCGTCTGCAGATGTCTAGGTATCGTAGAAATAGAGTTCTAATGCTTCCTAAAACGCGATATCGCATCTCATTTCTACGTTTCATGGTAAGATGTAATATGATTTGCGAAGTGTTATGTATTTCTCGTCTACAGTTCAAATGAATGTAAATGTGACACTTCCTTGCAAGGAAATATCGTTTGCAGATGTCTACGTATCGTAGCAATAGATTTCTAATGCTTCTTAAAACGCGAAAGCGCATCTCATTTCTATGTTTCATGGTAAGATATAATATGATTTGCGAAGTGTCATGTATTCCTCGTCTACACTTCAAATGAATGTAAATGCGACACTTCCTTGCTAGGAAATAGCGTCTGCAGATGTCTAGGTATCGTAGCAATAGAGTTCTAATTCCTCTTAAAACGCGATATCGCATCTCATTTCTATGTTTCATGGTAAGATATAATATGATTTGCGAAGTGTCATGTATTCCTCGTCTACACTTCAAATGAATGTAAATGCGACACTTCCTTGTTAGGAAATAGCGTCTGCAGATGTCTAGGTATCGTAGCAATAGAGTTCTAATGCTTCTTAAAGCGCGATATCGCATCTCATTTCTACGTTTCATGGTAAGATATAATATGATTTGCGAAGTGTCATGTATTCCTCGTCTACACTTCAAATGAATGTAAATGCGACACTTCCTTGCTAGGAAATAGCGTCTGCAGATGTCTAGGTATCGTAGCAATAGAGTTCTAATTCCTCTTAAAACGCGATATCGCATCTCATTTCTATGTTTCATGGTAAGATATAATATGATTCGCGAAGTGCCATGTATTCCTCGTCTACACTTCAAATGAATGTAAATGCGATACTTCCTTGTTAGGAAATAGCGTCTGCAGATGTCTAGGTATCGTAGCAATAGAGTTCTAATGCTTCTTAAAGCGCGATATCGCATCTCATTTCTACGTTTCATGGTAAGATGTAATATGATTTGCGAAGTGTCATGTAT
>NW_027490669.1:0-80049 GCF_050948175.1 Xylocopa sonorina | reverse complement strand
AATCGTGTTATATCTTACCATGAAACATAGAAATGAGATGCGATATCGCGTTTTAAGAAGCATTAGAACTCTATTGCTACGATACGTAGACATCTGCAAACGCTATTTCCTTGCAAGGAAGTGTCGCATTTACATTCATTTGAATCGTAGACGAGGAATGCATAACACTCCGCAAATCAGATTATATCTTACCATGAAACATAGAAATGAGATCCGATATCTCGTTTTAAGAATCATGAGAACTCTAATGCAACGATACGTAGTCATCTGCAAACGCTATTTCCCAGCGAGGAAGTGTCGCCTTCACATTCATTTGAAGTGTAGACGAGGAATACATAACACTTCGCAAATCATATTGTATCTTACCATGAAACATAGAAATGAGATGCGATATCGCGTTTTAAGAATCATAAGAACTCTATTGCTACGATACGTAGACATCTGCAATCGCTATTTCCTTGCAAAGAAGTGTCGCATTTACATTCATTTGAATTGTAGCCGAGGAATACATAACACTTCGCAAATCGGATTATATCTTACCATGAAACATAGAAATGAGATGCGATATCGCGTTTTGAGAAGCATTTGAACTCTATTGCTCCGATACGTAGACATCTGCAAACGCTATTTCCTAGCGAGGAAGTGTCGCATTCACATTCATTTGAAGTGTAGACGAGGAATACATTACACTTCGCAAATCATATTGTATCTTACCATGAAACATAGAAATGAGATGCGATATCGCGTTCTAAGAAGCATTAGAACACTACTGCTACGATAGGTAGACATTTGCAAACGCTATTTCCTTGCAAGGAAGTGTCGCATTTACATTCATTTGAAGTGTAGACGAGGAATACATAACACTCCGCAAATCATATTATATCTTACCATGAAACATAGAAATGAGATGCGATATCGCGTTTTAAGAAGCATTAGAACTCTACTGCTACGATACGTAGACATCTGCAATCGCTATTTCCTTGCAAAGAAGTGTCGCATTTACATTCATTTGAAGTGTAGCCGAGGAATACATAACACTTCGCAAATCGTATTATATCTTACCATGAAACATAGAAATGAGATGCGATATCGCGTTTAAGAAGCATTAGAACTCTATTGCTACGATCCGTAGACATCTGCAAACGGTATTTCCTTGCAAGGAAGTGTCGCATTTACATTCATTTGAATCGTAGACGAGGAATGCATAACACTCCGCAAATCAGATTATATCTTACCATGAAACATAGAAATGAGATGCGATATCGCTTTTTAAGAAGCACTAGAACTCTACTGCTACGATACGTAGACATCTGCAATCGCTATTTCCTTGCAAAGAAGTGTCGCATTTACATTCATTTGATGTGTAGCCGAGGAATACATAACACTTCGCAAATCGTGTTATATCTTACCATGAAACATAGAAATGAGATGCGATATCGCGTTTTAAGAAGCATTAGAACTCTATTGCTACGATACGTAGACATCTGCAAACGATATTTCCTAGCAAGGAAATGTCGCATTTACATTCATTTGAATCGTAGACGAGGAATGCATAACACTTCGCAAATCATATTATATCTTACCATGAAACATAGAAATGAGATGCGATATCGCGATTTAAGAATCATAAGAACTCTATTGCTAAGATACGTAGACATCTGCAAACGCTAGTTCCTTGCGAGAAAGTGTCGCATTTACATTCATTTGAAGTGTAGTCGACGGATACATAACACTTCGCAAATCATATTATACCTTACCATGAAACATAGAAATGAGATGCGATATCGCGTTTTAAGAATCATAAGAACTCTATTGCTACGATACGTAGACATCTGCAAACGCTGTTTCCTTGCAAGGAAGTGTCGCATTTACATTCATTTGACGTGTAGACGAGGAATACATAACACTTCGCAAATCATATTATATCTTACCATGAAACATAGAAATGAGGTGCGATATCGCGTTTTAAGAAGCATTAGAACTCAACTGCTACGATACGTGGACATCTGCAAACGCTATTTCCTTGCAAGGAAGTGTTGCATTTACATTCATTTGAATCGTAGGCGAAGAATACATAACACTTCGCAAATCATATTATATCTTACCATGAAACATAGAAATGAGATGCGATATCGCGTTTTGAGAAGCATTAGAACTCTACAGCTACGATACGTAGACATCTGCAATCGCTATTTCCTTGCAAAGAAGTGTCGCATTTACATTCATTTGAAGTGTAGCCGAGGAATACATAACACTTCGCAAATCGTATTATATCTTACCATGAAACATAGAAATGAGATGCGATATCGCGTTTTAAGAAGCATTAGAACTCTATTGCTACGATCCGTAGACATCTGCAAACGGTATTTCCTTGCAAGGAAGTGTCGCATTTACATTCATTTGAATCGTAGACGAGGAATGCATAACACTCCGCAAATCAGATTATATCTTACCATGAAACATAGAAATGAGATGCGATATCGCTTTTTAAGAAGCACTAGAACTCTACTGCTACGATACGTAGACATCTGCAATCGCTATTTCCTTGCAAAGAAGTGTCGCATTTACATTCATTTGATGTGTAGCCGAGGAATACATAACACTTCGCAAATCGTGTTATATCTTACCATGAAACATAGAAATGAGATGCGATATCGCGTTTTAAGAAGCATTAGAACTCTATTGCTACGATACGTAGACATCTGCAAACGCTATTTCCTTGCAAGGAAGTGTCGCATTTACATTCATTTGAATCGTAGACGAGGAATGCATAACACTTCGCAATGAATATTATATCTTATCATGAATCATAGATATGTGATGCAATATCTCGTTTTAAGAAGCATTTGAACTCTATTGCTTCGATACGTAGACATCTGCAAACGCTATTTCCCAGCGAGGAAGTGTCGCATTCACATTCATTTGAAGTGTAGACGAGGAATACATAACACTTCGCAAATCATATTGTATCTTACCATGAAACATAGAAATGAGATGCGATATCGCGTTCTAAGAAGCATTAGAACACTACTGCTACGATAGGTAGACATTTGCAAACGCTATTTCCTTGCAAGGAAGTGTCGCATTTACATTCATTTGAAGTGTAGACGAGGAATACATAACACTCCGCAAATCATATTATATCTTACCATGAAACATAGAAATGAGATGCGATATCGCGTTTTAAGAAGCATTAGAACTCTACTGCTACGATACGTAGACATCTGCAATCGCTATTTCCTTGCAAAGAAGTGTCGCATTTACATTCATTTGAAGTGTAGCCGAGGAATACATAACACTTCGCAAATCGTATTATATCTTACCATGAAACATAGAAATGAGATACGATATCGCGTTTTAAGAAGCATTAGAACTCTATTGCTACGATCCGTAGACATCTGCAAACGGTATTTCCTTGCAAGGAAGTGTCGCATTTACATTCATTTGAATCGTAGACGAGGAATGCATAACACTCCGCAAATCAGATTATATCTTACCATGAAACATAGAAATGAGATGCGATATCGCGTTTTAAGAATCATAAGAACTCTACTGCTACGATACGTAGACATCTGCAATCGCTATTTCCTTGCAAGGAAGTGTCGCATTTACATTCCTTTGAATCGTAGACGAGGAATGCATAACACTTCGCAATGAATATTATATCTTATCATGAAATATAGATATGAGATGCAATATCTCGTTTTAAGAAGCATTAGAACTCTATTGCTACGATCCGTAGACATCTGCAAACGCTATTTCCTTGCAAGGAAGTGTTGCATTTACATTCATTTGAAGTGTAGACGAGGAATACATAACACTCCGCAAATCATATTATATCTTACCATGAAACATAGAAATGTGATGCGATATCGCGTTTTAAGAATCATAAGAGCTATATTGCTAAGATACGTAGACATCTGCAAACGCTAGTTCCTTGCGAGAAAGTGTCCCATTTACATTCATTTGAAGTGTAGACGACGGATACATAACACTTCGCAAATCATATTATACCTTACCATGAAACATAGAAATGAGATGCGATATCGCGTTTTAAGAATCATAAGAACGCTATTGCTACGATACGTAGACATCTGCAAACGCTATTTCCTTGCAAGGAAGTGTCGCATTTACATTCATTTGAATCGTAGACGAGGAATGCATAACACTTCGCAATGAATATTATATCTTATCATGAATCATAGATATGTGATGCAATATCTCGTTTTAAGAAGCATTTGAACTCTATTGCTTCGATACGTAGACATCTGCAAACGCTATTTCCCAGCGAGGAAGTGTCACATTCACATTCATTTGAAGTGTAGACGAGGAATACATAACACTTCGCAAATCATATTGTATCTTACCATGAAACATAGAAATGAGATGCGATATCGCGTTCTAAGAAGCATTAGAACACTACTGCTACGATAGGTAGACATTTGCAAACGCTATTTCCTTGCAAGGAAGTGTCGCATTTACATTCATTTGAAGTGTAGACGAGGAATACATAACACTCCGCAAATCATATTATATCTTACCATGAAACATAGAAATGAGATGCGATATCGCGTTTTAAGAAGCATTAGAACTCTACTGCTACGATACGTAGATATCTGCAATCGCTATTTCCTTGCAAAGAAGTGTCGCATTTACATTCATTTGAAGTGTAGCCGAGGAATACATAACACTTCGCAAATCGTATTATATCTTACCATGAAACATAGAAATGAGATGCGATATCGCGTTTTAAGAAGCATTAGAACTCTATTGCTACGATCCGTAGACATCTGCAAACGGTATTTCCTTGCAAGGAAGTGTCGCATTTACATTCATTTGAATCGTAGACGAGGAATGCATAACACTTCGCAATGAATATTATATCTTATCATGAAATACAGATATGAGATGCAATATCTCGTTTTAAGAAGCATTTGAACTCTATTGCTTCGATACGTAGACATCTGCAAACGCTATATCCTTGCAAGGAAGTGTCGCATTTACATTCATTTGAAGTGTAGACGAGGAATACATAACACTCCGCAAATCATATTATATCTTACCATGAAACATAGAAATGAGGTGCGATATCGCGTTTTAAGAAGCATTAGAACTCAACTGCTACGATACGTAGACATCTGCAAACGCTATTTGCTTGCAAGGAAGTGTTGCATTTACATTCATTTGAATCGTAGGCGAAGAATGCATAACACTTCGCAATGAATATTATATCTTATCATGAAACATAGATATGAGATGCAATATCTCGTTTTAAGAAGCATTTGAACTCCATTGCTTCGATACGTAGACATCTGCAGACGCTATTTCCTAGCGAGGAAGTGTCGCATTCACATTCATTTGAAGTGTAGACGAGGAATACATAACACTTCGCAAATCATATTGTATCTTACCATGAAACGTAGAAATGAGTTGCGATATCGCATTTTAAGAAGCATTAGAACTCTACTGCTACGATACGCAGACATCTGCAAACGCTATTTCCTAGCGAGGAAGTGTCACATTCACATTCATTTGAAGTGTAGACGAGGAATACATAACACATCGCAACTCACATTATATCTTACCATGAAACATAGCGAATGAGATGCGATATCGCGTTTTAAGAAGCATTAGAACTCTATTGCTACGATACGTAGACATCTGCAAACGCTATTTCCTTGCAAGGAAGTGTCGCATTTACATTCATTTGAAGTGTAGACGACGGATACATAACAGTTCGCAAATCATATTATACCTTACCATGAAGCATAGAAATGAGATGCGATATCACGTTTTAAGAATCATAAGAACTCTATTACTACGATACGTAGACATCTGCAAACGCTATTTCCTTGCAAGGAAGTGTCGCATTTACATTCATTTGAATCGTAGACAAGGAATGCATAACACTTCGCAATGAATATTATATCTTATCATGAAACATAGATATGAGATGCAATATCTCGTTTTAAGAAGCATTAGAACTCTATTGCTACGATACGTAGACATCTGCAAACGCTATTTCCTTGCAAGGAAGTGTCTCATTTACATTCATTTGATGTGTAGACGAAGAATACATAACACTTCGCAAATCATATTATATCTTACCATGAAACATAGAAATGAGATGCGATATCGCGTTTTAAGAATCATAAGAACTCTACTGCTACGATACGTAGACATCTGCAATCGCTATTTCCTTGCAAAGAAGTGTCGCATTTACATTCATTTGAAGTGTAGCCGAGGAATACATAACACTTCGCAAATCGTATTATATCTTACCATGAAACATAGAAATGAGATGCGATATCGCGTTTTAAGAAGCATTAGAACTCTACTGCTACGATACTCAGACATCTGCAAACGCTATTTCCTAGCGAGGAAGTGTCACATTCACATTCATTTGAAGTGTAGGCGTTGAATACATAACACTTCGCAAATCATATTATATCTTACCATGAAACATAGAAATGAGATGCGATATCGCGTTTTAAGAAGCATTAGAACTCTATTGCTACGATACGTAGACATCTGCAAACGCTATTTCCTTGCAAGGAAGTGTCGCATTTACATTCATTTGAAGTGTAGACGACGGATACATAAGAGATCGCAAATCATATTATACCTTACCATGAAGCATAGAAATGAGATGCGATATCGCGTTTTAAGAATCATAAGAACTCTATTGCTACGATACGTAGACATCTGCAAACGCTATTTCCTTGCAAGAAAGTGTCGCATTTACATTCATTTGAAGTGTAGACGACGGATACATAACACTTCGCAAATCATATTATACTTTACCATGAAACATAGAAATGAGATGCGATATCGCTTTTTAAGAATCATAAGAACTCTATTGCTACGATACGTAGACATCTGCAAACGCTATTTCCTTGCAAGGAAGTGTCTCATTTACATTCATTTGATGTGTAGACGGAGAATACATAATACTTCGCAAATCATATTGTATCTTACCATGAAACGTAGAAATGAGTTGCGATATCGCATTTTAAGAAGCATTAGAACTCTATTGCTACGATACGTAGACATCTGCAAATGCTATTTCCTTGGAAGGAAGTGTCGCATTTACATTCATTTGAAGTGTAGACGACGGATACATAACAGTTCGCAAATCATATTATACCTTACCATGAAGCATAGAAATGAGATGCGATATCACGTTTTAAGAATCATAAGAACTCTATTGCTACGATACGTAGACATCTGCAAACGCTATTTCCTTGCAAGGAAGTGTCGCATTTACATTCATTTGAATCGTAGACGAGGAATGCATAACACTTCGCAATGAATATTATATCTTATCATGAAACATAGATATGAGATGCAATATCTCGTTTTAAGAAGCATTAGTACTCTATTGCTTCGATACGTAGACATCTGCAAACGCTATTTCCTTGCAAGAAAGTGTCGCATTTACATTCATTTGAAGTGTAGACGAGGAATACATAACACTCCGCAAATCATATTATATCTTACCATGAAAGATAGAAATGAGATGCGATATCGCGTTTTAAGAAGCATCAGAAATCCATTGCTACGATACGTAGACATCTGCAAACGCTATTTCCTTGCAAGAAAGTGTCGCATTTACATTCATTTGAAGTGTAGACGAGGAATACATAACACTTCGCAAATCATATTGTACCTTACCATGAAACATAGAAATGAGATGCGATATCGCGTTCTAAGAAGCATTAAAACTCTACTGCTACGATACGTAGACATCTGCAAACGCTATTTCCTTGCAAAGAAGTGTCGCATTTACATTCATTAGAAGTGTAGACGAGGAATACATAACACTCCGCAAATCATATTATATCTTACCATGAAACATTGAAATGAGATGCGACATCGCGTTCTAACATGCATTAGATCAATACTGCTACGATAGGTAGACATTTGCAAACGCTATTTCCTTGCAAGGAAGTGTCGCATTTACATTCATTTGATGTGTAGCCGAGGAATACATAACACTTCGCAAATCGTATTATATCTTACCATGAAACATAGAAATGAGATGCGATATCGCGTTTTATGAAGCATTAGAACTCTATTGCTACGATCCGTAGACATCTGCAAACGCTATTTCCTTGCAAGGAAGTGTCGCATTTACATTCATTTGAAGTGTAGACGAGGAATACATAACACTCCGCAAATCATATTATATCTTACCATGAAACATAGAAATGTGATGCGATATCGCGTTTTAAGAATCATAAGAACTATATTGCTAAGATACGTAGATATCTGCAAACGCTAGTTCCTTGCGAGAAAGTGTCCCATTTACATTCATTTGAAGTGTAGACGACGGATACATAACACTTCGCAATTCATATTATACCTTACCATGAAACATAGAAATGAGATGCGATATCGCGTTTTAAGAATCATAAGAACTATATTGCTACGATACGTAGACATCTGCAAACGCTATTTCCTTGCAAGGAAGTGTCGCATTTACATTCATTTGAAGTGTAGACGAGGAATACATAACACTTCGCAAATCATATTGTATCTTACCATGAAACATAGAAATGAGATGCGATATCGCGTTTTAAGAATCATAAGAACTCTATTGCTACGATACGTAGACATCTGCAATCGCTATTTCCTTGCAAGGAAGTGTCGCATTTACATTCATTTGAAGCGTAGACGAGGAATACATAACACTCCGCAAATCATATTATATCTTACCATGAAACATAGAAATGAGATGCGATATCGCGTTTTGAGAAGCATTAGAACTCTACTGCTACGATACGTAGACATCTGCAATCGCTATTTCCTTGCAAAGAAGTGTCGCATTTACATTCATTTGAAGTGTAGCCGAGGAATACATAACACTTCGCAAATCGTATTATATCTTACCATGAAACATAGAAATGAGATGCGATATCGCGTTTTAAGAAGCATTAGAACTCTATTGCTACGATCCGTAGACATCTGCAAACGGTATTTCCTTGCAAGGAAGTGTCGCATTTACATTCATTTGAATCGTAGACGAGGAATGCATAACACTCCGCAAATCAGATTATATCTTACCATGAAACATAGAAATGAGATGCGATATCGCTTTTTAAGAAGCACTAGAACTCTACTGCTACGATACGTAGACATCTGCAATCGCTATTTCCTTGCAAAGAAGTGTCGCATTTACATTCATTTGATGTGTAGCCGAGGAATACATAACACTTCGCAAATCGTGTTATATCTTACCATGAAACATAGAAATGAGATGCGATATCGCGTTTTAAGAAGCATTAGAACTCTATTGCTACGATCCGTAGACATCTGCAAACGCTATTTCCTTGCAAGGAAGTGTCGCATTTACATTCATTTGAAGTGTAGACGAGGAATACATAACACTCCGCAAATCATATTATATCTTACCATGAAACATAGAAATGTGATGCGATATCGCGTTTTAAGAATCATAAGAACTCTATTGCTACGATACGTAGACATCTGCAAACGCTGTTTCCTTGCAAGGAAGTGTCGCATTTACATTCATTTGAAGTGTAGACGAGGAATACATAACACTTCGCAAATCACATTATATCTTACCATGAAACATAGAAATGAGATGCGATATCGCGTTTTAAGAAGCATTAGAACTCAACTGCTACGATACGTAGACATCTGCAAACGCTATTTCCTTGCAAGGAAGTGTTGCATTTACATTCATTTGAATCGTAGGCGAAGAATGCATAACACTTCGCAATGAATATTGTATCTTATCATGAAACATAGATATGAGATGCAATATCTCGTTTTAAGAAGCATTTGAACTCCATTGCTTCGATACGTAGACATCTGCAAACGCTATTTCCTAGCGAGGATGTGTCGCATTCACATTCATTTGAAGTGTAGACGAGGAATACATAACACTTCGCAAATCACATTATATCTTACCATGAAACATAGAAATGAGATGCGATATCGCGTTTTAAGAAGCATTAGAACTCTATTGCTACGATACGTAGACATCTGCAAACGTTATTTCCTTTCAAGGATGTGTCGCATTTACATTCATTTGAATCGTAGACGAGGAATGCATAACACTTCGCAATGAATATTATATCTTATCATGAAACATAGATATGTGATGCAATATCTCGTTTTAAGAAGCATTTGAACCCTATTGCTTCGATACGTAGACATCTGCAAACGCTATTTCCCAGCGAGGAAGTGTCGCATTCACATTCATTTGAAGTGTAGCCGAGGAATACATAACACTTCGCAAATCGTATTATATCTTACCATGAAACATAGAAATGAGATGCGATATCGCGTTTTATGAAGCATTAGAACTCTATTGCTACGATCCGTAGACATCTGCAAACGCTATTTCCTTGCAAGGAAGTGTCGCATTTACATTCATTTGAAGTGTAGACGAGGAATACATAACACTCCGCAAATCATATTATATCTTACCATGAAACATAGAAATGTGATGCGATATCGCGTTTTAAGAATCATAAGAACTCTATTGCTACGATACGTAGACATCTGCAAACGCTATTTCCTAGCGAGGAAGTGTCACATTCACATTCATTTGAAGTGTAGACGAGGAATACATAACACTTCGCAAATCATATTATATCTTCCCATGAAACATAGAAATGAGATGCGATATCGCGTTTTAAGAAGCATTAGAACTCTATTGCTACGATACGTAGACATCTGCAAACGCTATTTCCTTGCAAGAAAGTGTCGCATTTACATTCATTTGAAGTGTAGACGACGGATACATAACACTTCGCAAATCATATTATACTTTACCATGAAACATAGAAATGAGATGCGATATCGCTTTTTAAGAATCATAAGAACTCTATTGCTACGATACGTAGACATCTGCAAACGCTATTTCCTTGCAAGGAAGTGTCTCATTTACATTCATTTGATATGTAGACGAAGAATACATAACACTTCGCAAATCATATTATATCTTACCATGAAACATAGAAATGAGATGCGATATCGCGTTTTAAGAATCATAAGAACTCTACTGCTACGATACGTAGACATCTGCAATCGCTATTTCCTTGCAAGGAAGTGTCGCATTTACATTCATTTGAATCGTAGACGAGGAATGCATAACACTTCGCAATGAATATTATATCTTATCATGAAATATAGATATGAGATGCAATATCTCGTTTTAAGAAGCATTTGAACTCTATTGCTTCGATACGTAGACATCTGCAAACGCCATATCCTTGCAAGGAAGTGTCGCATTTACATTCATTTGAAGTGTAGACGACGGATACATAACAGTTCGCAAATCATATTATACCTTACCATGAAGCATAGAAATGAGATGCGATATCGCGTTTTAAGAATCATAAGAACTCTATTGCTACGATACGTAGACATCTGCAAACGCTATTTCCTTGCAAGGAAGTGTCGCATTTACATTCATTTGAATCGTAGACGAGGAATGCATAACACTTCGCAATGAATATTATATCTTATCATGAAACGTAGAAATGAGTTGCGATATCGCATTTTAAGAAGCATTAGAACACTACTGCTACAATACGCAGACATCTGCAAACGCTATTTCCTAGCGAGGAAGTGTCACATTCACATTCATTTGAAGTGTAGACGAGGAATACATAACACTTCGCAAATCACATTATATCTTACCATGAAACATAGAAATGAGATGCGATATCGCGTTTTAAGAAGCATTAGAACTCTATTGCTACGATACGTAGACATCTGCAAACGTTATTTCCCTTCAAGGATGTGTCGCATTTACATTCATTTGAATCGTAGACGAGGAATGCATAACACTTCGCAATGAATATTATATCTTATCATGAAACATAGATATGTGATGCAATATCTCGTTTTAAGAAGCATTTGAACCCTATTGCTTCGATACGTAGACATCTGCAAACGCTATTTCCCAGCGAGGAAGTGTCGCATTCACATTCATTTGAAGTGTAGCCGAGGAATACATAACACTTCGCAAATCGTATTATATCTTACCATGAAACATAGAAATGAGATGCGATATCGCGTTTTAAGAAGCATTAGAACTCTACTGCTACGATACGCAGACATCTGCAAACGCTATTTCCTAGCGAGGAAGTGTCACATTCACATTCATTTGAAGTGTAGACGAGGAATACATAACACTTCGCAAATCATATTATATCTTACCATGAAACATAGAAATGAGATGCGATATCGCGTTTTAAGAAGCATTAGAACTCTATTGCTACGATACGTAGACATCTGCAAACGCTATTTCCTTGCAAGAAAGTGTCGCATTTACATTCATTTGAAGTGTAGACGACGGATACATAACACTTCGCAAATCATATTATACTTTACCATGAAACATAGAAATGAGATGCGATATCGCTTTTTAAGAATCATAAGAACTCTATTGCTACGATACGTAGACATCTGCAAACGCTATTTCCTTGCAAGGAAGTGTCTCATTTACATTCATTTGATATGTAGACGAAGAATACATAACACTTCGCAAATCATATTATATCTTACCATGAAACATAGAAATGAGATGCGATATCGCGTTTTAAGAATCATAAGAACTCTACTGCTACGATACGTAGACATCTGCAATCGCTATTTCCTTGCAAGGAAGTGTCGCATTTACATTCATTTGAATCGTAGACGAGGAATGCATAACACTTCGCAATGAATATTATATCTTATCATGAAATATAGATATGAGATGCAATATCTCGTTTTAAGAAGCATTTGAACTCTATTGCTTCGATACGTAGACATCTGCAAACGCTATATCCTTGCAAGGAAGTGTCGCATTTACATTCATTTGAAGTGTAGACGACGGATACATAACAGTTCGCAAATCATATTATACCTTACCATGAAGCATAGAAATGAGATGCGATATCGTGTTTTAAGAATCATAAGAACTCTATTGCTACGATACGTAGACATCTGCGAACGCTATTTCCTTGCAAGGAAGTGTCGCATTTACATTCATTTGAATCGTAGACGAGGAATGCATAACACTTCGCAATGAATATTATATCTTATCATGAAACATAGATATGAGATGCAATATCTCGTCTTAAGAAGCATTTGAACTCTGTTGCTTCGATACGTAGACATCTGCAAACGCTGTTTCCTAGCGAGGAAGTGTCGCATTCGCATTCATTTGAAGTGTCGACGAGGAATACATAACACTTCGCAAATCATATTGTATCTTACCATGAAACATAGAAATGAGATGCGATATCGCGTTTTAAGAAGCATTAGAACTCTACTGCTACGATACGCAAACATCTGCAAACGCTATTTCCTAGCGAGGAAGTGTCACATTCACATTCATTTGAAGTGTAGTCGAGGAATACATAACACTTCGCAAATCATATTATATCTTACCATGAAACATAGAAATGAGATGCGATATCGCGTTTTAAGAAGCATTAGAACTCTATTGCTACGATACGTAGACATCTGCAAACGCTATTTCCTTGCAAGAAAGTGTCGCATTTACATTCATTTGAAGTGTAGACGAGGAATACATAACACTTTGCAAATCATATTATACCTTACCATGAAACATAGAAATGAGATGCGATATCGCGTTTTAAGAAGCATTAAAACGCTACTGCTACGATACGTAGACATCTGCAAACGCTATTTCCTTGCAAAGAATTGTCGCATTTACATTCATTAGGAGTGTAGACGAGGAATACATAACACTCCGCAAATCATATTATATCTTACCATGAAACATAGAAATGAGATGCGACATCGCGTTCTAAGATGCATTAGATCAATACTGCTACGATAGGTAGACATTTGCAAACGCTATTTCCTTGCAAGGAAGTGTCGCATTTACATTCATTTGAAGTGTAGCCGAGGAATACATAACACTTCGCAAATCGTATTATATCTTACCATGAAACATAGAAATGAGATGCGATATCGCGTTTTAAGAAGCATTAGAACTCTATTGCTACGATCCGTAGACATCTGCAAACGCTATTTCCTTGCAAGGAAGTGTCGCATTTACATTCATTTGAAGTGTAGACGACAGATACATAACACTTCGCAAATCATATTATACCTTACCATGAAACATAGAAATGAGATGCGATATCGCGTTTTAAGAATCATAAGAACTCTATTGCTACGATACGTAGACATCTGCAAACGCTATTTCCTTGCAAGGAAGTGTCGCATTTACATTCATTTGATGTGTAGACGAGGAATACATAACACTTCGCAAATCATATTATATCTTACCATGAAACATAGAAATGAGGTGCGATATCGCGTTTTAAGAAGCATTAGAACTCAACTGCTACGATACGTAGACATCTGCAAACGCTATTTCCTTGCAAGGAAGTGTCGCATTTACATTCATTTGAATCGTAGACGAGGAATGCATAACACTTCGCAATGAATATTATATCTTATCATGAATCATAGATATGTGATGCAATATCTCGTTTCAAGAAGCATTTGAACTCTATTGCTTCGATACGTAGACATCTGCAAACGCCATTTCCCAGCGAGGAAGTGTCGCATTCACATTCATTTGAAGTGTAGACGAGGAATACATAACACTTCGCAAATCATATTGTATCTTACCATGAAACATAGAAATGAGATGCGATATCGCGTTTTAAGAATCGTAAGAACTCTATTGCTACGATACGTAGACATCTGCAATCGCTATTTCCTTGCAAAGGAGTGTCGCATTTACATTCATTTGAATTGTAGCCGAGGAATACATAACACTTCGCAAATCGGATTATATCTTACCATGAAACATAGAAATGAGATGCGATATCGCGTTTTGAGAAGCATTTGAACTCTATTGCACCGATACGTAGACATCTGCAAACGCTATTTCCTAGCGAGGAAGTGTCGCATTCACATTCATTTGAAGTGTAGACGAGGAATACATAACACTTCGCAAATCATATTGTATCTTACCATGAAACATAGAAATGAGATGCGATATCGCGTTCTAAGAAGCATTAGAACAATACTGCTACGATAGGTAGACATTTGCAAACGCTATTTCCTTGCAAGGAAGTGTCGCATTTACATTCATTTGAAGTGTAGACGAGGAATACATAACACTCCGCAAATCATATTATATCTTACCATGAAACATAGAAATGAGATGCGATATCGCGTTTTAAGAAGCATTAGAACTCTACTGCTACGATACGTAGACATCTTTAATCGCTATTTCCTTGCAAAGAAGTGTCGCATTTACATTCATTTGAAGTGTAGCCGAGGAATACATAACACTTTGCAAATCATATTATACCTTACCATGAAACATAGAAATGAGATGCGATATCGCGTTTTAAGAAGCATTAAAACGCTACTGCTACGATACGTAGACATCTGCAAACGCTATTTCCTTGCAAAGAATTGTCGCATTTACATTCATTAGGAGTGTAGACGAGGAATACATAACACTCCGCAAATCATATTATATCTTACCATGAAACATAGAAATGAGATGCGACATCGCGTTCTAAGATGCATTAGATCAATACTGCTACGATAGGTAGACATTTGCAAACGCTATTTCCTTGCAAGGAAGTGTCGCATTTACATTCATTTGAAGTGTAGCCGAGGAATACATAACACTTCGCAAATCGTATTATATCTTACCATGAAACATAGAAATGAGATGCGATATCGCGTTTTAAGAAGCATTAGAACTCTATTGCTACGATCCGTAGACATCTGCAAACGCTATTTCCTTGCAAGGAAGTGTCGCATTTACATTCATTTGAAGTGTAGACGACAGATACATAACACTTCGCAAATCATATTATACCTTACCATGAAACATAGAAATGAGATGCGATATCGCGTTTTAAGAATCATAAGAACTCTATTGCTACGATACGTAGACATCTGCAAACGCTATTTCCTTGCAAGGAAGTGTCGCATTTACATTCATTTGATGTGTAGACGAGGAATACATAACACTTCGCAAATCATATTATATCTTACCATGAAACATAGAAATGAGGTGCGATATCGCGTTTTAAGAAGCATTAGAACTCAACTGCTACGATACGTAGACATCTGCAAACGCTATTTCCTTGCAAGGAAGTGTCGCATTTACATTCATTTGAATCGTAGACGAGGAATGCATAACACTTCGCAATGAATATTATATCTTATCATGAATCATAGATATGTGATGCAATATCTCGTTTCAAGAAGCATTTGAACTCTATTGCTTCGATACGTAGACATCTGCAAACGCCATTTCCCAGCGAGGAAGTGTCGCATTCACATTCATTTGAAGTGTAGACGAGGAATACATAACACTTCGCAAATCATATTGTATCTTACCATGAAACATAGAAATCAGATGCGATATCGCGTTTTAAGAATCGTAAGAACTCTATTGCTACGATACGTAGACATCTGCAATCGCTATTTCCTTGCAAAGAAGTGTCGCATTTACATTCATTTGAATTGTAGCCGAGGAATACATAACACTTCGCAAATCGGATTATATCTTACCATGAAACATAGAAATGAGATGCGATATCGCGTTTTGAGAAGCATTTGAACTCTATTGCACCGATACGTAGACATCTGCAAACGCTATTTCCTAGCGAGGAAGTGTCGCATTCACATTCATTTGAAGTGTAGACGAGGAATACATAACACTTCGCAAATCATATTGTATCTTACCATGAAACATAGAAATGAGATGCGATATCGCGTTCTAAGAAGCATTAGAACACTACTGCTACGATAGGTAGACATTTGCAAACGCTATTTCCTTGCAAGGAAGTGTCGCATTTACATTCATTTGAAGTGTAGACGAGGAATACATAACACTCCGCAAATCATATTATATCTTACCATGAAACATAGAAATGAGATGCGATATCGCGTTTTAAGAAGCATTAGAACTCTACTGCTACGATACGTAGACATCTTTAATCGCTATTTCCTTGCAAAGAAGTGTCGCATTTACATTCATTTGAAGTGTAGCCGAGGAATACATAACACTTCGCAAATCGTATTATATCTTACCATGAAACATAGAAATGAGATGCGATATCGCGTTTTAAGAAGCATTAGAACTCTATTGCTACGATCCGTAGACATCTGCAAACGGTATTTCCTTGCAAGGAAGTGTCGCATTTACATTCATTTGAATCGTAGACGAGGAATGCATAACACTTCGCAATGAATATTATATCTTATCATGAAATATAGATATGAGATGCAATATCTCGTTTTAAGAAGCATTTGAACTCTATTGCTTCGATACGTAGACATCTGCAAACGCTATATCCTTGCAAGGAAGTGTCGCATTTACATTCATTTGAAGTGTAGACGACGGATACATAACAGTTCGCAAATCATATTATACCTTACCATGAAGCATAGAAATGTGATGCGATATCGCGTTTTAAGAATCATAAGAACTCTATTGCTACGATACGTAGACATCTGCAAACGCTATTTCCTTGCAAGGAAGTGTCTCATTTACATTCATTTGATATGTAGACGAAGAATACATAACACTTCGCAAATCATAATATATCTTACCATGAAACATAGAAATGAGATGCGATATCGCGTTTTAAGAATCATAAGAACTCTACTGCTACGATACGTAGACATCTGCAATCGCTATTTCCTTGCAAGGAAGTGTCGCATTTACATTCATTTGAATCGTAGACGAGGAATGCATAACACTTCGCAATGAATATTATATCTTATCATGAAATATAGATATGAGATGCAATATCTCGTTTTAAGAAGCATTTGAACTCTATTGCTTCGATACGTAGACATCTGCAAACGCTATATCCTTGCAAGGAAGTGTCGCATTTACATTCATCTGAAGTGTAGACGACGGATACATAACAGTTCGCAATGAATATTATATCTTATCATGAAACATAGATATGAGATGCAATATCTCGTCTTAAGAAGCATTTGAACTCTATTGCTTCGATACGTAGACATCTGCAAACGCTGTTTCCTAGCGAGGAAGTGTCGCATTCGCATTCATTTGAAGTGTCGACGAGGAATTCATAACACTTCGCAAATCATATTGTATCTTACCATGAAACATAGAAATGAGATGCGATATCGCGTTTTAAGAAGCATTAGAACTCTACTGCTACGATACGCAGACATCTGCAAACGCTATTTCCTAGCGAGGAAGTGTCACATTCACATTCATTTGAAGTGTAGTCGAGGAATACATAACACTTCGCAAATCATATTATATCTTACCATGAAACATAGAAATGAGATGCGATATCGCGTTTTAAGAAGCATTAGAACTCTATTGCTACGATACGTAGACATCTGCAAACGCTATTTCCTTGCAAGAAAGTGTCGCATTTACATTCATTTGAAGTGTAGACGAGGAATACATAACACTTCGCAAATCAAATTATATCTTACCATGAAACATAGAAATGACATGCCATATCGCGTTTTAAGAAGCATCAGAAAGCCATTGCTACGATACGTAGACATCTGCAAACGCTATTTCCTTGCAAAGAAGTGTCGCATTTACATTCGTTTGAATCGTAGACGAGGAATGCATAACACTTCGCAATGAATATTATATCTTATCATGAAACATAGATATGTGATGCAATATCTCGTTTTAAGAAGCATTTGAACTCTATTGCTACGATACGTAGACATCTGCAATCGCTATTTCCTTGCAATGAAGTGTCGCATTTACATTCATTTGAAGTGTAGCCGAGGAATACATAACACTTCGCAAATCGGATTATATCTTACCATGAAACATAGAAATGAGATGCGATATCGCGTTTTGAGAAGCATTTGAACTCTATTGCTTCGATACGTAGACATCTGCAAACGCTATTTCCTAGCGAGGAAGTGTCGCATTCACATTCATTTGAAGTGTAGACGAGGAATACATAACACTTCGCAAATCATATTGTATCTTACCATGAAACATAGAAATTAGATGCGATATCGCGTTCTAAGAAGCATTAGAACACTACTGCTACGATAGGTAGACATTTGCAAACGCTATTTCCTTGCAAGGAAGTGTCGCATTTACATTCATTTGAAGTGTAGACGAGGAATACATAACACTCCGCAAATCATATTGTATCTTACCATGAAACATAGAAATGAGATGCGATATCGCGTTTTAAGAAGCATTAGAACTCTACTGCTACGATACGCAGACATCTGCAAACGCTATTTCCTAGCGAGGAAGTGTCACATTCACATTCATTTGAAGTGTAGACGAGGAATACATAACACTTCGCAAATCATATTATATCTTACCATGAAACATAGAAATGACATGCGATATCGCGTTTTAAGAAGCATCAGAAAGCCATTGCTACGATACGTAGACATCTGCAAACGCTATTTCCTTGCAAGAAAGTGTCGCATTTACATTCATTTGAAGTGTAGACGAGGAATACATAACACTTCGCAGCTCATATTATACCTTACCATGAAACATAGAAATGAGATGCGATATCGCATTTTAAGAAGCATTAGAACTCTACTGCTGCGATACGCAGACATCTGCAAACGCTATTTCCTAGCGAGGAAGTGTCACATTCACATTCATTTGAAGTGTAGACGAGGAATACATAACACTTCGCAAATCATATTATACCTTACCATGAAACATAGAAATGAGATGCGATATCGCGTTTTAAGAATCATAAGAACTCTATTGCTACGATACGTAGACATCTGCAATCGCTATTTCCTTGCAAAGAAGTGTCGCATTTACATTCATTTGAAGTGTAGCCGAGGAATACATAACACTTCGCAAATCGGATTATATCTTACCATGAAACATAGAAATGAGATTCGATATCGCGTTTTGAGAAGCATTTGAACTGTACTGCTTCGATACGTAGACATCTGCAAACGCTATTTCCTAGCGAGGAAGTGTCGCATTCACATACATTTGAAGTGTAGACGAGGAATACATAACACTTCGCAAATCATATTGTATCTTACCATGAAACATAGAAATGAGATGCGATATCGCGTTCTAAGAAGCATTAGAACACTACTGCTACGATAGGTAGACATTTGCAAACGATATTTCCTTGCAAGGAAGTGTCGCATTTACATTCATTTGAAGCGTGGACGAGGAATACATGACACTTCGCAAATCATATTATACCTTACCATGAAACATAGATATGAGATGCGATATCGCGTTTTAAGAAGCATCAGAAATCCATTGGTACGGTACGTAGACATCTTCAAACGCTATTTCCTTGCAAGGAAGTGTCGCATTTACATTCATCTGAATCGTAGACGAGGAATGCATGACACTTCGCAAATCATATTATATCTTATCATGAAACATAGATATGAGATGCAATACCTCGTTTTAAGAAGCAATTGAACTCTATTGCTTCGATACGCAGACATCTGCAAACGCTATTTCATTGCAAGCAAGTGTCGCATTTACATTCATTTGAATCGTAGGCGAGGAATGCATAACACTTCGCAATGAATATTATATCTTATCATGAAACATAAATATGAGATGCAATATCTCGTTCTAAGAAGCATTTGAACTCTATTACTTCGATACGTAGACATCTGCAAACGCTACTTCCTAGCGAGGAAGTGTCCCATTCACATTCATTTGAAGTGTAGACGAGGAATACATAACACTTCGCAAATCATATCGTATCTTACCATGAAACATAGAAATGAGATGCGATATAGCGTTTTAAGAAGCATTAGAACTCTATTGCTACGATACGTAGACATCTGCAAACGATATTTCCTAGCAAGGAAATGTCGCATTTACATTCATTTGAATCGTAGACGAGGAATGCATAACACTTCGCAAATCATATTATATCTTACCATGAAACATAGAAATGAGATCCGATATCGCGTTTTAAGAATCATAAGAACTCTATTGCAGCGATACGTAGTCATCTGCAAACGCTATTTCCTTGCACAGAAGTGTCGCATTTACATTCATTTGAAGTGTAGACGAGGAATACATAACACTTCGCAAATCATATTATATCTTACCATGAAACATAGAAATGACATGCGATATCGCGTTTTAAGAAGCATCAGAAAGCCATTGCTACGATACGTAGACATCTGCAAACGCTATTTCCTTGCAAGAAAGTGTCGCATTTACATTCATTTGAAGTGTAGCCGAGGAATACATAACACTTCGCAAATCATATTATATCTTACCATGAAACATAGAAATGAGATGCGACATCGCGTTTTAAGAAGCATTAGAACTCTATTGCTACGATACGTAGACATCTGCAAACGATATTTCCTTGCAAGGAAATGTCGCATTTACATTCATTTGAATCGTAGACGAGGAATGCATAACACTTCGCAAATCAGATTATATCTTACCATGAAACATAGAAATGAGATCCGATATCGCGTTTTAAGAATCATAAGAACTCTATTGCAACGATACGTAGTCATCTGCAAACGCTATTTCCTTGCACAGAAGTGTCGCATTTACATTCATTTGAAGTGTAGACGAGGAATACATAACACTTCGCAAATCATATTGTATCTTACCATGAAACATAGAAATGACATGCGATATCGCATTTTAAGAAGCATTAGAACTCTATTGCTTCGATACGTAGACATCTGCAAACGCTATTTCCTTGCAAGAAAGTGTCGCATTTACATTCATTTGAAGTGTAGACGAGGAATACATATTACTTCGCAACTCATATTATACCTTACCATGAAACATAGAAATGAGATGCGATATCGCGTTTTAAGAAGCATTAGAACTCTATTGCTTCTATACGTAGACATCTGCAAACGTTATTTCCTAGCGAGGAAGTGTGGCATTCACATTCATTTGAAGTGTAGACGACGGATACATAACACTTCGCAAATCATATTATACCTTACCATGAAACATAGAAATGAGATGCGATATCGCGTTTTAAGAATCATAAGAACTCTATTGCAACGATACGTAGTCATCTGCAAACGCTATTTCCTTGCAAAGAAGTGTCGCATTTACATTCATTTAAAGTGTAGACGAGGAATACATAACACTTCGCAAATCAAATTATATCTTACCATGAAACATAGAAATGACATGCGATATCGCGTTTTAAGAAGCATCAGAAAGCCATTGCTACGATACGTAGACACCTGCAAACGCTATTTCCTTGCAAAGAAGTGTCGCATTTACATTCGTTTGAATCGTAGACGAGGAATGCATAACACTCCGCAATGAATATTATATCTTATCATGAAACATAGATATGTGATGCAATATCTCGTTTTAAGAAGCATTTGAACTCTATTGCTACGATACGTAGACATCTGCAATCGCTATTTCCTTGCGATGAAGTGTCGCATTTACATTCATTTGAAGTGTAGCCGAGGAATACATAACACTTCGCAAATCGGATTATATCTTACCATGAAACATAGAAATGAGATGCGATATCGCGTTTTGAGAAGCATTTGAACTCTATTGCTTCGATACGTAGACATCTGCAAACGCTATTTCCTAGCGAGGAAGTGTCGCATTCACATTCATTTGAAGTGTAGACGAGGAATACATAACACTTCGCAAATCATATTGTATCTTACCATGAAACATAGAAATTAGATGCGATATCGCGTTCTAAGAAGCATTAGAACACTACTGCTACGATAGGTAGACATTTGCAAACGCTATTTCCTTGCAAGGAAGTGTCGCATTTACATTCATTTGAAGTGTAGACGAGGAATACATAACACTCCGCAAATCATATTGTATCTTACCATGAAACATAGAAATGAGATGCGATATCGCGTTTTAAGAAGCATTAGAACTCTACTGCTACGATACGCAGACATCTGCAAACGCTATTTCCTAGCGAGGAAGTGTCACATTCACATTCATTTGAAGTGTAGACGAGGAATACATAACACTTCGCAAATCATATTATATCTTACCATGAAACATAGAAATGACATGCGATATCGCGTTTTAAGAAGCATCAGAAAGCCATTGCTACGATACGTAGACATCTGCAAACGCTATTTCCTTGCAAGAAAGTGTCGCATTTACATTCATTTGAAGTGTAGACGAGGAATACATAACACTTCGCAGCTCATATTATACCTTACCATGAAACATAGAAATGAGATGCGATATCGCATTTTAAGAAGCATTAGAACTCTACTGCTACGATACGCAGACATCTGCAAACGCTATTTCCTAGCGAGGAAGTGTCACATTTACATTCATTTGAAGTGTAGACGAGGAATACATAACACTTCGCAAATCATATTATACCTTACCATGAAACATAGAAATGAGATGCGATATCGCGTTTTAAGAATCATAAGAACTCTATTGCTACGATACGTAGACATCTGCAATCGCTATTTCCTTGCAAAGAAGTGTCGCATTTACATTCATTTGAAGTGTAGCCGAGGAATACATAACACTTCGCAAATCGGATTATATCTTACCATGAAACATAGAAATGAGATGCGATATCGCGTTTTGAGAAGCATTTGAACTGTACTGCTTCGATACGTAGACATCTGCAAACGCTATTTCCTAGCGAGGAAGTGTCGCATTCACATACATTTGAAGTGTAGACGAGGAATACATAACACTTCGCAAATCATATTGTATCTTACCATGAAACATAGAAATGAGATGCGACATCGCGTTTTAAGAAGCATTAGAACTCTATTGCTACGATACGTAGACATCTGCAAACGATATTTCCTTGCAAGGAAATGTCGCATTTACATTCATTTGAATCGTAGACGAGGAATGCATAACACTTCGCAAATCAGATTATATCTTACCATGAAACATAGAAATGAGATCCGATATCGCGTTTTAAGAATCATAAGAACTCTATTGCAACGATACGTAGTCATCTGCAAACGCTATTTCCTTGCACAGAAGTGTCGCATTTACATTCATTTGAAGTGTAGACGAGGAATACATAACACTTCGCAAATCATATTGTATCTTACCATGAAACATAGAAATGACATGCGATATCGCATTTTAAGAAGCATTAGAACTCTATTGCTTCGATACGTAGACATCTGCAAACGCTATTTCCTTGCAAGAAAGTGTCGCATTTACATTCATTTGAAGTGTAGACGAGGAATACATAACACTTCGCAACTCATATTATACCTTACCATGAAACATAGAAATGAGATGCGATATCGCGTTTTAAGAAGCATTAGAACTCTATTGCTTCTATACGTAGACATCTGCAAACGTTATTTCCTAGCGAGGAAGTGTGGCATTCACATTCATTTGAAGTGTAGACGACGGATACATAACACTTCGCAAATCATATTATACCTTACCATGAAACATAGAAATGAGATGCGATATCGCGTTTTAAGAATCATAAGAACTCTATTGCTACGATACGTAGACATCTGCGAACGCTATTTCCCAGCGAGGAAGTGTCGCATTCACATTCATTTGAAGTGTAGACGAGGAATACATAACACTTCGCAAATCATATTGTATCTTACCATGAAACATAGAAATGAGATGCGATATCGCATTTTAAGAAGCATTAGAACTCTATTGCTTCGATACGTAGACATCTGCAAACGCTATTTCCTTGCAAGGAAGTGTCGCATTTACATTCATTTGAAGTGTAGACGAGGAATACATAACAGTTCGCAAATCATATTATATCTTACCATGAAACATAGAAATGAGATGCCACATCGCGTTCTAAGAAGCATTAGAACACTACTGCTACGATAGGTAGACATTTGCAAACGCTATTTCCTTGCAAAGAAGTGTCGCATTTACATTCGTTTGAATCGTAGACGAGGAATGCATAACACTTCGCAATGAATATTATATCTTATCATGAAACATAGATATGTGATGCAATATCTCGTTTTAAGAAGCATTTGAACTCTATTACTTCGATACGTAGACATATGCAAACGCTATTTCCTAGCGAGGAAGTGTCACATTTACATTCATTTGAAGTGTAGACGAGGAATACATAACACTTCGCAAATCAAATTATATCTTACCATGAAACATAGAAATGACATGCGATATCGCGTTTTAAGAAGCATCAGAAAGCCATTGCTACGATACGTAGACACCTGCAAACGCTATTTCCTTGCAAAGAAGTGTCGCATTTACATTCGTTTGAATCGTAGACGAGGAATGCATAACACTTCGCAATGAATATTATATCTTATCATGAAACATAGATATGTGATGCAATATCTCGTTTTAAGAAGCATTTGAACTCTATTACTTCGATACGTAGACATATGCAAACGCTATTTCCTAGCGAGGAAGTGTCACATTTACATTCATTTGAAGTGTAGACGAGGAATACATAACACTTCGCAAATCATATTATACCTTACCATGAAACATAGAAATGAGATGCGATATCGCGTTTTAAGAATCATAAGAACTCTATTGCTACGATACGTAGACATCTGCAATCGCTATTTCCTTGCAAAGAAGTGTCGCATTTACATTCATTTGAAGTGTAGCCGAGGAATACATAACACTTCGCAAATCGGATTATATCTTACCATGAAACATAGAAATGAGATGCGATATCGCGTTTTGAGAAGCATTTGAACTGTACTGCTTCGATACGTAGACATCTGCAAACGCTATTTCCTAGCGAGGAAGTGTCGCATTCACATACATTTGAAGTGTAGACGAGGAATACATAACACTTCGCAAATCATATTGTATCTTACCATGAAACATAGAAATGAGATGCGACATCGCGTTTTAAGAAGCATTAGAACTCTATTGCTACGATACGTAGACATCTGCAAACGATATTTCCTTGCAAGGAAATGTCGCATTTACATTCATTTGAATCGTAGACGAGGAATGCATAACACTTCGCAAATCAGATTATATCTTACCATGAAACATAGAAATGAGATCCGATATCGCGTTTTAAGAATCATAAGAACTCTATTGCAACGATACGTAGTCATCTGCAAACGCTATTTCCTTGCACAGAAGTGTCGCATTTACATTCATTTGAAGTGTAGACGAGGAATACATAACACTTCGCAAATCATATTGTATCTTACCATGAAACATAGAAATGACATGCGATATCGCATTTTAAGAAGCATTAGAACTCTATTGCTTCGATACGTAGACATCTGCAAACGCTATTTCCTAGCGAGGAAGTGTCGCATTCACATACATTTGAATTGTAGACGAGGAATACATAACACTTCGCAAATCATATTGTATCTTACCATGAAACATAGAAATGAGATGCGATATCGTTTTCTAAGAAGCATTAGAACACTACTGCTACGATAGGTAGACATTTGCAAACGATATTTCCTTGCAAGGAAGTGTCGCATTTACATTCATTTGAAGCGTGGACGAGGAATACATGACACTTCGCAAATCATATTATACCTTACCATGAAACATAGATATGAGATGCGATATCGCGTTTTAAGAAGCATCAGAAATCCATTGGTACGGTACGTAGACATCTTCAAACGCTATTTCCTTGCAAGGAAGTGTCGCATTTACATTCATCTGAATCGTAGACGAGGAATGCATGACACTTCGCAAATCATATTATATCTTATCATGAAACATAGATATGAGATGCAATACCTCGTTTTAAGAAGCAATTGAACTCTATTGCTTCGATACGTAGACATCTGCAAACGCTATTTCATTGCAAGGAAGTGTCGCATTTACAATCATTTGAATCGTAGGCGAGGAATGCATAACACTTCGCAATGAATATTATATCTTATCATGAAACATAAATATGAGATGCAATATCTCGTTCTAAGAAGCATTTGAACTCTATTACTTCGATACGTAGACATCTGCAAACGCTACTTCCTAGCGAGGAAGTGTCGCATTCACATTCATTTGAAGTGTAGCCGAGGAATACATAACACTTCGCAAATCGTATTATATCTTACCATGAAACATAGAAATGAGATGCGATATCGCGTTTTAAGAAGCATTTGAACTCTATTGCTTCGATACGTAGACATCTGCAAACGCTATATCCTTGCAAGGAAGTGTCGCATTTACATTCATTTGAAGTGTAGACGACGGATACATAACAGTTCGCAAATCATATTATACCTTACCATGAAGCATAGAAATGTGATGCGATATCGCGTTTTAAGAATCATAAGAACTCTATTGCTACGATACGTAGACATCTGCAAACGCTATTTCCTTGCAAGGAAGTGTCTCATTTACATTCATTTGATATGTAGACGAAGAATACATAACACTTCGCAAATCATAATATATCTTACCATGAAACATAGAAATGAGATGCGATATCGCGTTTTAAGAATCATAAGAACTCTACTGCTACGATACGTAGACATCTGCAATCGCTATTTCCTTGCAAGGAAGTGTCGCATTTACATTCATTTGAATCGTAGACGAGGAATGCATAACACTTCGCAATGAATATTATATCTTATCATGAAATATAGATATGAGATGCAATATCTCGTTTTAAGAAGCATTTGAACTCTATTGCTTCGATACGTAGACATCTGCAAACGCTATATCCTTGCAAGGAAGTGTCGCATTTACATTCATCTGAAGTGTAGACGACGGATACATAACAGTTCGCAATGAATATTATATCTTATCATGAAACATAGATATGAGATGCAATATCTCGTCTTAAGAAGCATTTGAACTCTATTGCTTCGATACGTAGACATCTGCAAACGCTGTTTCCTAGCGAGGAAGTGTCGCATTCGCATTCATTTGAAGTGTCGACGAGGAATTCATAACACTTCGCAAATCATATTGTATCTTACCATGAAACATAGAAATGAGATGCGATATCGCGTTTTAAGAAGCATTAGAACTCTACTGCTACGATACGCAGACATCTGCAAACGCTATTTCCTAGCGAGGAAGTGTCACATTCACATTCATTTGAAGTGTAGTCGAGGAATACATAACACTTCGCAAATCATATTATATCTTACCATGAAACATAGAAATGAGATGCGATATCGCGTTTTAAGAAGCATTAGAACTCTATTGCTACGATACGTAGACATCTGCAAACGCTATTTCCTTGCAAGAAAGTGTCGCATTTACATTCATTTGAAGTGTAGACGAGGAATACATAACACTTCGCAAATCAAATTATATCTTACCATGAAACATAGAAATGACATGCCATATCGCGTTTTAAGAAGCATCAGAAAGCCATTGCTACGATACGTAGACATCTGCAAACGCTATTTCCTTGCAAAGAAGTGTCGCATTTACATTCGTTTGAATCGTAGACGAGGAATGCATAACACTTCGCAATGAATATTATATCTTATCATGAAACATAGATATGTGATGCAATATCTCGCTTTAAGAAGCATTTGAACTCTATTGCTACGATACGTAGACATCTGCAATCGCTATTTCCTTGCAATGAAGTGTCGCATTTACATTCATTTGAAGTGTAGCCGAGGAATACATAACACTTCGCAAATCGGATTATATCTTACCATGAAACATAGAAATGAGATGCGATATCGCGTTTTGAGAAGCATTTGAACTCTATTGCTTCGATACGTAGACATCTGCAAACGCTATTTCCTAGCGAGGAAGTGTCGCATTCACATTCATTTGAAGTGTAGACGAGGAATACATAACACTTCGCAAATCATATTGTATCTTACCATGAAACATAGAAATTAGCTGCGATATCGCGTTCTAAGAAGCATTAGAACACTACTGCTACGATAGGTAGACATTTGCAAACGCTATTTCCTTGCAAGGAAGTGTCGCATTTACATTCATTTGAAGTGTAGACGAGGAATACATAACACTCCGCAAATCATATTGTATCTTACCATGAAACATAGAAATGAGATGCGATATCGCGTTTTAAGAAGCATTAGAACTCTATTGCTTCTATACGTAGACATCTGCAAACGTTATTTCCTAGCGAGGAAGTGTGGCATTCACATTCATTTGAAGTGTAGACGACGGATACATAACACTTCGCAAATCATATTATACCTTACCATGAAACATAGAAATGAGATGCGATATCGCGTTTTAAGAATCATAAGAACTCTATTGCTACGATACGTAGACATCTGCGAACGCTATTTCCCAGCGAGGAAGTGTCGCATTCACATTCATTTGAAGTGTAGACGAGGAATACATAACACTTCGCAAATCATATTGTATCTTACCATGAAACATAGAAATGAGATGCGATATCGCATTTTAAGAAGCATTAGAACTCTATTGCTTCGATACGTAGACATCTGCAAACGCTATTTCCTTGCAAGGAAGTGTCGCATTTACATTCATTTGAAGTGTAGACGAGGAATACATAACAGTTCGCAAATCATATTATATCTTACCATGAAACATAGAAATGAGATGCCACATCGCGTTCTAAGAAGCATTAGAACACTACTGCTACGATAGGTAGACATTTGCAAACGCTATTTCCTTGCAAGGAAGTGTCGCATTTACATTCATTTGAAGTGTAGTCGAGGAGTACATAACACTTCGCAACTCATATTATACCTTACCATGAAACATAGAAATGAGATGCGATATCGCGTTTTAAGAATCATAAGAACTCTATTGCAACGATACGTAGTCATCTGCAAACGCTATTTCCTTGCAAAGAAGTGTCGCATTTACATTCATTTAAAGTGTAGACGAGGAATACATAACACTTCGCAAATCAAATTATATCTTACCATGAAACATAGAAATGACATGCGATATCGCGTTTTAAGAAGCATCAGAAAGCCATTGCTACGATACGTAGACACCTGCAAACGCTATTTCCTTGCAAAGAAGTGTCGCATTTACATTCGTTTGAATCGTAGACGAGGAATGCATAACACTTCGCAATGAATATTATATCTTATCATGAAACATAGATATGTGATGCAATATCTCGTTTTAAGAAGCATTTGAACTCTATTACTTCGATACGTAGACATATGCAAACGCTATTTCCTAGCGAGGAAGTGTCACATTTACATTCATTTGAAGTGTAGACGAGGAATACATAACACTTCGCAAATCATATTATACCTTACCATGAAACATAGAAATGAGATGCGATATCGCGTTTTAAGAATCATAAGAACTCTATTGCTACGATACGTAGACATCTGCAATCGCTATTTCCTTGCAAAGAAGTGTCGCATTTACATTCATTTGAAGTGTAGCCGAGGAATACATAACACTTCGCAAATCGGATTATATCTTACCATGAAACATAGAAATGAGATGCGATATCGCGTTTTGAGAAGCATTTGAACTGTACTGCTTCGATACGTAGACATCTGCAAACGCTATTTCCTAGCGAGGAAGTGTCGCATTCACATACATTTGAAGTGTAGACGAGGAATACATAACACTTCGCAAATCATATTGTATCTTACCATGAAACATAGAAATGAGATGCGACATCGCGTTTTAAGAAGCATTAGAACTCTATTGCTACGATACGTAGACATCTGCAAACGATATTTCCTTGCAAGGAAATGTCGCATTTACATTCATTTGAATCGTAGACGAGGAATGCATAACACTTCGCAAATCAGATTATATCTTACCATGAAACATAGAAATGAGATCCGATATCGCGTTTTAAGAATCATAAGAACTCTATTGCAACGATACGTAGTCATCTGCAAACGCTATTTCCTTGCACAGAAGTGTCGCATTTACATTCATTTGAAGTGTAGACGAGGAATACATAACACTTCGCAAATCATATTGTATCTTACCATGAAACATAGAAATGACATGCGATATCGCATTTTAAGAAGCATTAGAACTCTATTGCTTCGATACGTAGACATCTGCAAACGCTATTTCCTAGCGAGGAAGTGTCGCATTCACATACATTTGAATTGTAGACGAGGAATACATAACACTTCGCAAATCATATTGTATCTTACCATGAAACATAGAAATGAGATGCGATATCGTTTTCTAAGAAGCATTAGAACACTACTGCTACGATAGGTAGACATTTGCAAACGATATTTCCTTGCAAGGAAGTGTCGCATTTACATTCATTTGAAGCGTGGACGAGGAATACAAGACACTTCGCAAATCATATTATACCTTACCATGAAACATAGATATGAGATGCGATATCGCGTTTTAAGAAGCATCAGAAATCCATTGGTACGGTACGTAGACATCTTCAAACGCTATTTCCTTGCAAGGAAGTGTCGCATTTACATTCATCTGAATCGTAGACGAGGAATGCATGACACTTCGCAAATCATATTATATCTTATCATGAAACATAGATATGAGATGCAATACCTCGTTTTAAGAAGCAATTGAACTCTATTGCTTCGATACGTAGACATCTGCAAACGCTATTTCATTGCAAGGAAGTGTCGCATTTACAATCATTTGAATCGTAGGCGAGGAATGCATAACACTTCGCAATGAATATTATATCTTATCATGAAACATAAATATGAGATGCAATATCTCGTTCTAAGAAGCATTTGAACTCTATTACTTCGATACGTAGACATCTGCAAACGCTACTTCCTAGCGAGGAAGTGTCGCATTCACATTCATTTGAAGTGTAGACGAGGAATACATAACACTTCGCAAATCATATTGTATCTTACCATGAAACATAGAAATGAGATGCGATATAGCGTTTTAAGAAGCATTAGAACTCTATTGCTACGATACGTAGACATCTGCAAACGATATTTCCTAGCAAGGAAATGTCGCATTTACATTCATTTGAATCGTAGACGAGGAATGCATAACACTTCGCAAATCATATTATATCTTACCATGAAACATAGAAATGAGATCCGATATCGCGTTTTAAGAATCATAAGAACTCTATTGCAGCGATACGTAGTCATCTGCAAACGCTATTTCCTGCACCGAAGTGTCGCATTTACATTCATTTGAAGTGTAGACGAGGAATACATAACACTTCGCAAATCATATTATATCTTACCATGAAACATAGAAATGACATGCGATATCGCGTTTTAAGAAGCATCAGAAAGCCATTGCTACGATACGTAGACATCTGCAAACGCTATTTCCTTGCAAGAAAGTGTCGCATTTACATTCATTTGAAGTGTAGCCGAGGAATACATAACACTTCGCAAATCGGATTATATCTTACCATGAAACATAGAAATGAGATGCGATATCGCGTTTTGAGAAGCATTTGAACTCTATTGCTTCGATACGTAGACATCTGCAAACGCTATTTCCTAGCGAGGAAGTGTCGCATTCACATTCATTTGAAGTGTAGACGAGGAATACATAACACTTCGCAAATCATATTGTATCTTACCATGAAACATAGAAATGAGATGCGATATCGCGTTCTAAGAAGCATTAGAACACTACTGCTACGATAGGTAGACATTTGCAAACGCTATTTCCTTGCAAGGAAGTGTCGCATTTACATTCATTTGAAGTGTAGACGAGGAATACATAACACTCCACAAATCATATTGTATCTTACCATGAAACATAGAAATGAGATGCGATATCGCGTTATAAGAAGCATTAGAACTCTACTGCTACGATACGCAGACATCTGCAAACGCTATTTCCTAGCGAGGAAGTGTCACATTCACATTCATTTGAAGTGTAGACGAGGAATACATAACACTTCGCAAATCATATTGTATCTTACCATGAAACATAGAAATGAGATGCGATATCGCGTTCTAAGAAGCATTAGGACACTACTGCTACGATAGGTAGACATTTGCAAACGATATTTCCTTGCAAGGAAGTGTCGCTTTTACATTCATTTGAAGCGTGGACGAGGAATACATGACACTTCGCAAATCATATTATACCTTACCATGAAACATAGAAATGAGATGCGATATCGCGTTTTAAGAAGCATCAGAAATCCATTGGTACGATACGTAGACATCTTCAAACGCTATTTCCTTGCAAGGAAGTGTCTCATTTACATTCATTTGAATTGTAGACGAGGAATGCATGACACCTCGCAAACCATATTATATCTTACCATGAAACATAGAAATGAGATGCGATATCGCGTTTTAAGAATCATTAGAACTCTACTGCTACGATACGCAGACATCTGCAAACGCTATTACCAAGCGAGGAAGTGTCGCATTCACATTCATTTGAAGTGTAGACGAGGAATACATAACACTTCGCAAATCATATTATATCTTACCATGAAACATAGAAATGAGATGCGACATCGCGTTCTAAGATGCATTAGATCAATACTGCTACGATAGGTAGACATTTGCAAACGCTATTTCCTTGCAAGGAAGTGTCGCATTTACATTCATTTGAAGTGTAGCCGAGGAATACATAACACTTCGCAAATCGTATTATATCTTACCATGAAACATAGAAATGAGATGCGATATCGCGTTTTAAGAAGCATTAGAACTCTATTGCTACGATCCGTAGACATCTGCAAACGCTATTTCCTTGCAAGGAAGTGTCGCATTTACATTCATTTGAAGTGTAGACGACAGATACATAACACTTCGCAAATCATATTATACCTTACCATGAAACATAGAAATGAGATGCGATATCGCGTTTTAAGAATCATAAGAACTCTATTGCTACGATACGTAGACATCTGCAAACGCTATTTCCTTGCAAGGAAGTGTCGCATTTACATTCATTTGATGTGTAGACGAGGAATACATAACACTTCGCAAATCATATTATATCTTACCATGAAACATAGAAATGAGGTGCGATATCGCGTTTTAAGAAGCATTAGAACTCAACTGCTACGATACGTAGACATCTGCAAACGCTATTTCCTTGCAAGGAAGTGTCGCATTTACATTCATTTGAATCGTAGACGAGGAATGCATAACACTTCGCAATGAATATTATATCTTATCATGAATCATAGATATGTGATGCAATATCTCGTTTCAAGAAGCATTTGAACTCTATTGCTTCGATACGTAGACATCTGCAAACGCCATTTCCCAGCGAGGAAGTGTCGCATTCACATTCATTTGAAGTGTAGACGAGGAATACATAACACTTCGCAAATCATATTGTATCTTACCATGAAACATAGAAATGAGATGCGATATCGCGTTTTAAGAAGCATTAGAACTCTACTGCTACGATACGTAGACATCTTTAATCGCTATTTCCTTGCAAAGAAGTGTCGCATTTACATTCATTTGAAGTGTAGCCGAGGAATACATAACACTTCGCAAATCGTATTATATCTTACCATGAAACATAGAAATGAGATGCGATATCGCGTTTTAAGAAGCATTAGAACTCTATTGCTACGATCCGTAGACATCTGCAAACGGTATTTCCTTGCAAGGAAGTGTCGCATTTACATTCATTTGAATCGTAGACGAGGAATGCATAACACTTCGCAATGAATATTATATCTTATCATGAAATATAGATATGAGATGCAATATCTCGTTTTAAGAAGCATTTGAACTCTATTGCTTCGATACGTAGACATCTGCAAACGCTATATCCTTGCAAGGAAGTGTCGCATTTACATTCATTTGAAGTGTAGACGACGGATACATAACAGTTCGCAAATCATATTATACCTTACCATGAAGCATAGAAATGTGATGCGATATCGCGTTTTAAGAATCATAAGAACTCTATTGCTACGATACGTAGACATCTGCAAACGCTATTTCCTTGCAAGGAAGTGTCTCATTTACATTCATTTGATATGTAGACGAAGAATACATAACACTTCGCAAATCATAATATATCTTACCATGAAACATAGAAATGAGATGCGATATCGCGTTTTAAGAATCATAAGAACTCTACTGCTACGATACGTAGACATCTGCAATCGCTATTTCCTTGCAAGGAAGTGTCGCATTTACATTCATTTGAATCGTAGACGAGGAATGCATAACACTTCGCAATGAATATTATATCTTATCATGAAATATAGATATGAGATGCAATATCTCGTTTTAAGAAGCATTTGAACTCTATTGCTTCGATACGTAGACATCTGCAAACGCTATATCCTTGCAAGGAAGTGTCGCATTTACATTCATCTGAAGTGTAGACGACGGATACATAACAGTTCGCAATGAATATTATATCTTATCATGAAACATAGATATGAGATGCAATATCTCGTCTTAAGAAGCATTTGAACTCTATTGCTTCGATACGTAGACATCTGCAAACGCTGTTTCCTAGCGAGGAAGTGTCGCATTCGCATTCATTTGAAGTGTCGACGAGGAATTCATAACACTTCGCAAATCATATTGTATCTTACCATGAAACATAGAAATGAGATGCGATATCGCGTTTTAAGAAGCATTAGAACTCTACTGCTACGATACGCAGACATCTGCAAACGCTATTTCCTAGCGAGGAAGTGTCACATTCACATTCATTTGAAGTGTAGTCGAGGAATACATAACACTTCGCAAATCATATTATATCTTACCATGAAACATAGAAATGAGATGCGATATCGCGTTTTAAGAAGCATTAGAACTCTATTGCTACGATACGTAGACATCTGCAAACGCTATTTCCTTGCAAGAAAGTGTCGCATTTACATTCATTTGAAGTGTAGACGAGGAATACATAACACTTCGCAAATCAAATTATATCTTACCATGAAACATAGAAATGACATGCCATATCGCGTTTTAAGAAGCATCAGAAAGCCATTGCTACGATACGTAGACATCTGCAAACGCTATTTCCTTGCAAAGAAGTGTCGCATTTACATTCGTTTGAATCGTAGACGAGGAATGCATAACACTTCGCAATGAATATTATATCTTATCATGAAACATAGATATGTGATGCAATATCTCGTTTTAAGAAGCATTTGAACTCTATTGCTACGATACGTAGACATCTGCAATCGCTATTTCCTTGCAATGAAGTGTCGCATTTACATTCATTTGAAGTGTAGCCGAGGAATACATAACACTTCGCAAATCGGATTATATCTTACCATGAAACATAGAAATGAGATGCGATATCGCGTTTTGAGAAGCATTTGAACTCTATTGCTTCGATACGTAGACATCTGCAAACGCTATTTCCTAGCGAGGAAGTGTCGCATTCACATTCATTTGAAGTGTAGACGAGGAATACATAACACTTCGCAAATCATATTGTATCTTACCATGAAACATAGAAATTAGATGCGATATCGCGTTCTAAGAAGCATTAGAACACTACTGCTACGATAGGTAGACATTTGCAAACGCTATTTCCTTGCAAGGAAGTGTCGCATTTACATTCATTTGAAGTGTAGACGAGGAATACATAACACTCCGCAAATCATATTGTATCTTACCATGAAACATAGAAATGAGATGCGATATCGCGTTTTAAGAAGCATTAGAACTCTACTGCTACGATACGCAGACATCTGCAAACGCTATTTCCTAGCGAGGAAGTGTCACATTCACATTCATTTGAAGTGTAGACGAGGAATACATAACACTTCGCAAATCATATTATATCTTACCATGAAACATAGAAATGACATGCGATATCGCGTTTTAAGAAGCATCAGAAAGCCATTGCTACGATACGTAGACATCTGCAAACGCTATTTCCTTGCAAGAAAGTGTCGCATTTACATTCATTTGAAGTGTAGACGAGGAATACATAACACTTCGCAGCTCATATTATACCTTACCATGAAACATAGAAATGAGATGCGATATCGCATTTTAAGAAGCATTAGAACTATATTGCTTCGATACGTAGACATCTGCAAACGCTATTTCCTAGCGAGGAAGTGTCACATTCACATTCATTTGAAGTGTAGACGAGGAATACATAACACTTCGCAAATCATATTATACCTTACCATGAAACATAGAAATGAGATGCGATATCGCGTTTTAAGAATCATAAGAACTCTATTGCTACGATACGTAGACATCTGCATTCGCTATTTCCTTGCAAAGAAGTGTCGCATTTACATTCATTTGAAGTGTAGCCGAGGAATACATAACACTTCGCAAATCGGATTATATCTTACCATGAAACATAGAAATGAGATTCGATATCGCGTTTTGAGAAGCATTTGAACTGTACTGCTTCGATACGTAGACATCTGCAAACGCTATTTCCTAGCGAGGAAGTGTCGCATTCACATACATTTGAAGTGTAGACGAGGAATACATAACACTTCGCAAATCATATTGTATCTTACCATGAAACATAGAAATGAGATGCGATATCGCGTTCTAAGAAGCATTAGAACACTACTGCTACGATAGGTAGACATTTGCAAACGATATTTCCTTGCAAGGAAGTGTCGCATTTACATTCATTTGAAGCGTGGACGAGGAATACATGACACTTCGCAAATCATATTATACCTTACCATGAAACATAGATATGAGATGCGATATCGCGTTTTAAGAAGCATCAGAAATCCATTGGTACGGTACGTAGACATCTTCAAACGCTATTTCCTTGCAAGGAAGTGTCGCATTTACATTCATCTGAATCGTAGACGAGGAATGCATGACACTTCGCAAATCATATTATATCTTATCATGAAACATAGATATGAGATGCAATACCTCGTTTTAAGAAGCAATTGAACTCTATTGCTTCGATACGCAGACATCTGCAAACGCTATTTCATTGCAAGCAAGTGTCGCATTTACATTCATTTGAATCGTAGGCGAGGAATGCATAACACTTCGCAATGAATATTATATCTTATCATGAAACATAAATATGAGATGCAATATCTCGTTCTAAGAAGCATTTGAACTCTATTACTTCGATACGTAGACATCTGCAAACGCTACTTCCTAGCGAGGAAGTGTCGCATTCACATTCATTTGAAGTGTAGACGAGGAATACATAACACTTCGCAAATCATATCGTATCTTACCATGAAACATAGAAATGAGATGCGATATAGCGTTTTAAGAAGCATTAGAACTCTATTGCTACGATACGTAGACATCTGCAAACGATATTTCCTAGCAAGGAAATGTCGCATTTACATTCATTTGAATCGTAGACGAGGAATGCATAACACTTCGCAAATCATATTATATCTTACCATGAAACATAGAAATGAGATCCGATATCGCATTTTAAGAATCATAAGAACTCTATTGCAGCGATACGTAGTCATCTGCAAACGCTATTTCCTTGCACAGAAGTGTCGCATTTACATTCATTTGAAGTGTAGACGAGGAATACATAACACTTCGCAAATCATATTATATCTTACCATGAAACATAGAAATGACATGCGATATCGCGTTTTAAGAAGCATCAGAAAGCCATTGCTACGATACGTAGACATCTGCAAACGCTATTTCCTTGCAAGAAAGTGTCGCATTTACATTCATTTGAAGTGTAGCCGAGGAATACATAACACTTCGCAAATCATATTATATCTTACCATGAAACATAGAAATGAGATGCGACATCGCGTTTTAAGAAGCATTAGAACTCTATTGCTACGATACGTAGACATCTGCAAACGATATTTCCTTGCAAGGAAATGTCGCATTTACATTCATTTGAATCGTAGACGAGGAATGCATAACACTTCGCAAATCAGATTATATCTTACCATGAAACATAGAAATGAGATCCGATATCGCGTTTTAAGAATCATAAGAACTCTATTGCAACGATACGTAGTCATCTGCAAACGCTATTTCCTTGCACAGAAGTGTCGCATTTACATTCATTTGAAGTGTAGACGAGGAATACATAACACTTCGCAAATCATATTGTATCTTACCATGAAACATAGAAATGACATGCGATATCGCATTTTAAGAAGCATTAGAACTCTATTGCTTCGATACGTAGACATCTGCAAACGCTATTTCCTTGCAAGAAAGTGTCGCATTTACATTCATTTGAAGTGTAGACGAGGAATACATATTACTTCGCAACTCATATTATACCTTACCATGAAACATAGAAATGAGATGCGATATCGCGTTTTAAGAAGCATTAGAACTCTATTGCTTCTATACGTAGACATCTGCAAACGTTATTTCCTAGCGAGGAAGTGTGGCATTCACATTCATTTGAAGTGTAGACGACGGATACATAACACTTCGCAAATCATATTATACCTTACCATGAAACATAGAAATGAGATGCGATATCGCGTTTTAAGAATCATAAGAACTCTATTGCAACGATACGTAGTCATCTGCAAACGCTATTTCCTTGCAAAGAAGTGTCGCATTTACATTCATTTAAAGTGTAGACGAGGAATACATAACACTTCGCAAATCAAATTATATCTTACCATGAAACATAGAAATGACATGCGATATCGCGTTTTAAGAAGCATCAGAAAGCCATTGCTACGATACGTAGACACCTGCAAACGCTATTTCCTTGCAAAGAAGTGTCGCATTTACATTCGTTTGAATCGTAGACGAGGAATGCATAACACTCCGCAATGAATATTATATCTTATCATGAAACATAGATATGTGATGCAATATCTCGTTTTAAGAAGCATTTGAACTCTATTGCTACGATACGTAGACATCTGCAATCGCTATTTCCTTGCGATGAAGTGTCGCATTTACATTCATTTGAAGTGTAGCCGAGGAATACATAACACTTCGCAAATCGGATTATATCTTACCGTGAAACATAGAAATGAGATGCGATATCGCGTTTTGAGAAGCATTTGAACTCTATTGCTTCGATACGTAGACATCTGCAAACGCTATTTCCTAGCGAGGAAGTGTCGCATTCACATTCATTTGAAGTGTAGACGAGGAATACATAACACTTCGCAAATCATATTGTATCTTACCATGAAACATAGAAATTAGATGCGATATCGCGTTCTAAGAAGCATTAGAACACTACTGCTACGATAGGTAGACATTTGCAAACGCTATTTCCTTGCAAGGAAGTGTCGCATTTACATTCATTTGAAGTGTAGACGAAGAATACATAACACTCCGCAAATCATATTGTATCTTACCATGAAACATAGAAATGAGATGCGATATCGCGTTTTAAGAAGCATTAGAACTCTACTGCTACGATACGCAGACATCTGCAAACGCTATTTCCTAGCGAGGAAGTGTCACATTCACATTCATTTGAAGTGTAGACGAGGAATACATAACACTTCGCAAATCATATTATATCTTACCATGAAACATAGAAATGACATGCGATATCGCGTTTTAAGAAGCATCAGAAAGCCATTGCTACGATACGTAGACATCTGCAAACGCTATTTCCTTGCAAGAAAGTGTCGCATTTACATTCATTTGAAGTGTAGACGAGGAATACATAACACTTCGCAGCTCATATTATACCTTACCATGAAACATAGAAATGAGATGCGATATCGCATTTTAAGAAGCATTAGAACTCTACTGCTACGATACGCAGACATCTGCAAACGCTATTTCCTAGCGAGGAAGTGTCACATTTACATTCATTTGAAGTGTAGACGAGGAATACATAACACTTCGCAAATCATATTATACCTTACCATGAAACATAGAAATGAGATGCGATATCGCGTTTTAAGAATCATAAGAACTCTATTGCTACGATACGTAGACATCTGCAATCGCTATTTCCTTGCAAAGAAGTGTCGCATTTACATTCATTTGAAGTGTAGCCGAGGAATACATAACACTTCGCAAATCGGATTATATCTTACCATGAAACATAGAAATGAGATGCGATATCGCGTTTTGAGAAGCATTTGAACTGTACTGCTTCGATACGTAGACATCTGCAAACGCTATTTCCTAGCGAGGAAGTGTCGCATTCACATACATTTGAAGTGTAGACGAGGAATACATAACACTTCGCAAATCATATTGTATCTTACCATGAAACATAGAAATGAGATGCGACATCGCGTTTTAAGAAGCATTAGAACTCTATTGCTACGATACGTAGACATCTGCAAACGATATTTCCTTGCAAGGAAATGTCGCATTTACATTCATTTGAATCGTAGACGAGGAATGCATAACACTTCGCAAATCAGATTATATCTTACCATGAAACATAGAAATGAGATCCGATATCGCGTTTTAAGAATCATAAGAACTCTATTGCAACGATACGTAGTCATCTGCAAACGCTATTTCCTTGCACAGAAGTGTCGCATTTACATTCATTTGAAGTGTAGACGAGGAATACATAACACTTCGCAAATCATATTGTATCTTACCATGAAACATAGAAATGACATGCGATATCGCATTTTAAGAAGCATTAGAACTCTATTGCTTCGATACGTAGACATCTGCAAACGCTATTTCCTTGCAAGAAAGTGTCGCATTTACATTCATTTGAAGTGTAGACGAGGAATACATAACACTTCGCAACTCATATTATACCTTACCATGAAACATAGAAATGAGATGCGATATCGCGTTTTAAGAAGCATTAGAACTCTATTGCTTCTATACGTAGACATCTGCAAACGTTATTTCCTAGCGAGGAAGTGTGGCATTCACATTCATTTGAAGTGTAGACGACGGATACATAACACTTCGCAAATCATATTATACCTTACCATGAAACATAGAAATGAGATGCGATATCGCGTTTTAAGAATCATAAGAACTCTATTGCTACGATACGTAGACATCTGCGAACGCTATTTCCCAGCGAGGAAGTGTCGCATTCACATTCATTTGAAGTGTAGACGAGGAATACATAACACTTCGCAAATCATATTGTATCTTACCATGAAACATAGAAATGAGATGCGATATCGCATTTTAAGAAGCATTAGAACTCTATTGCTTCGATACGTAGACATCTGCAAACGCTATTTCCTTGCAAGGAAGTGTCGCATTTACATTCATTTGAAGTGTAGACGAGGAATACATAACAGTTCGCAAATCATATTATATCTTACCATGAAACATAGAAATGAGATGCCACATCGCGTTCTAAGAAGCATTAGAACACTACTGCTACGATAGGTAGACATTTGCAAACGCTATTTCCTTGCAAGGAAGTGTCGCATTTACATTCATTTGAAGTGTAGTCGAGGAGTACATAACACTTCGCAACTCATATTATACCTTACCATGAAACATAGAAATGAGATGCGATATCGCGTTTTAAGAATCATAAGAACTCTATTGCAACGATACGTAGTCATCTGCAAACGCTATTTCCTTGCAAAGAAGTGTCGCATTTACATTCATTTAAAGTGTAGACGAGGAATACATAACACTTCGCAAATCAAATTATATCTTACCATGAAACATAGAAATGACATGCGATATCGCGTTTTAAGAAGCATCAGAAAGCCATTGCTACGATACGTAGACACCTGCAAACGCTATTTCCTTGCAAAGAAGTGTCGCATTTACATTCGTTTGAATCGTAGACGAGGAATGCATAACACTTCGCAATGAATATTATATCTTATCATGAAACATAGATATGTGATGCAATATCTCGTTTTAAGAAGCATTTGAACTCTATTACTTCGATACGTAGACATATGCAAACGCTATTTCCTAGCGAGGAAGTGTCACATTTACATTCATTTGAAGTGTAGACGAGGAATACATAACACTTCGCAAATCATATTATACCTTACCATGAAACATAGAAATGAGATGCGATATCGCGTTTTAAGAATCATAAGAACTCTATTGCTACGATACGTAGACATCTGCAATCGCTATTTCCTTGCAAAGAAGTGTCGCATTTACATTCATTTGAAGTGTAGCCGAGGAATACATAACACTTCGCAAATCGGATTATATCTTACCATGAAACATAGAAATGAGATGCGATATCGCGTTTTGAGAAGCATTTGAACTGTACTGCTTCGATACGTAGACATCTGCAAACGCTATTTCCTAGCGAGGAAGTGTCGCATTCACATACATTTGAAGTGTAGACGAGGAATACATAACACTTCGCAAATCATATTGTATCTTACCATGAAACATAGAAATGAGATGCGACATCGCGTTTTAAGAAGCATTAGAACTCTATTGCTACGATACGTAGACATCTGCAAACGATATTTCCTTGCAAGGAAATGTCGCATTTACATTCATTTGAATCGTAGACGAGGAATGCATAACACTTCGCAAATCAGATTATATCTTACCATGAAACATAGAAATGAGATCCGATATCGCGTTTTAAGAATCATAAGAACTCTATTGCAACGATACGTAGTCATCTGCAAACGCTATTTCCTTGCACAGAAGTGTCGCATTTACATTCATTTGAAGTGTAGACGAGGAATACATAACACTTCGCAAATCATATTGTATCTTACCATGAAACATAGAAATGACATGCGATATCGCATTTTAAGAAGCATTAGAACACTACTGCTACGATAGGTAGACATTTGCAAACGATATTTCCTTGCAAGGAAGTGTCGCATTTACATTCATTTGAAGCGTGGACGAGGAATACATGACACTTCGCAAATCATATTATACCTTACCATGAAACATAGATATGAGATGCGATATCGCGTTTTAAGAAGCATCAGAAATCCATTGGTACGGTACGTAGACATCTTCAAACGCTATTTCCTTGCAAGGAAGTGTCGCATTTACATTCATCTGAATCGTAGACGAGGAATGCATGACACTTCGCAAATCATATTATATCTTATCATGAAACATAGGTATGAGATGCAATACCTCGTTTTAAGAAGCAATTGAACTTTATTGCTTCGATACGTAGACATCTGCAAACGCTATTTCATTGCAAGGAAGTGTCGCATTTACAATCATTTGAATCGTAGGCGAGGAATGCATAACACTTCGCAATGAATATTATATCTTATCATGAAACATAAATATGAGATGCAATATCTCGTTCTAAGAAGCATTTGAACTCTATTACTTCGATACGTAGACATCTGCAAACGCTACTTCCTAGCGAGGAAGTGTCGCATTCACATTCATTTGAAGTGTAGACGAGGAATACATAACACTTCGCAAATCATATTGTATCTTACCATGAAACATAGAAATGAGATGCGATATAGCGTTTTAAGAAGCATTAGAACTCTATTGCTACGATACGTAGACATCTGCAAACGATATTTCCTAGCAAGGAAATGTCGCATTTACATTCATTTGAATCGTAGACGAGGAATGCATAACACTTCGCAAATCATATTATATCTTACCATGAAACATAGAAATGAGATCCGATATCGCGTTTTAAGAATCATAAGAACTCTATTGCAGCGATACGTAGTCATCTGCAAACGCTATTTCCTGCACCGAAGTGTCGCATTTACATTCATTTGAAGTGTAGACGAGGAATACATAACACTTCGCAAATCATATTATATCTTACCATGAAACATAGAAATGACATGCGATATCGCGTTTTAAGAAGCATCAGAAAGCCATTGCTACGATACGTAGACATCTGCAAACGCTATTTCCTTGCAAGAAAGTGTCGCATTTACATTCATTTGAAGTGTAGCCGAGGAATACATAACACTTCGCAAATCGGATTATATCTTACCATGAAACATAGAAATGAGATGCGATATCGCGTTTTGAGAAGCATTTGAACTCTATTGCTTCGATACGTAGACATCTGCAAACGCTATTTCCTAGCGAGGAAGTGTCGCATTCACATTCATTTGAAGTGTAGACGAGGAATACATAACACTTCGCAAATCATATTGTATCTTACCATGAAACATAGAAATGAGATGCGATATCGCGTTCTAAGAAGCATTAGAACACTACTGCTACGATAGGTAGACATTTGCAAACGCTATTTCCTTGCAAGGAAGTGTCGCATTTACATTCATTTGAAGTGTAGACGAGGAATACATAACACTCCACAAATCATATTGTATCTTACCATGAAACATAGAAATGAGATGCGATATCGCGTTATAAGAAGCATTAGAACTCTACTGCTACGATACGCAGACATCTGCAAACGCTATTTCCTAGCGAGGAAGTGTCACATTCACATTCATTTGAAGTGTAGACGAGGAATACATAACACTTCGCAAATCATATTGTATCTTACCATGAAACATAGAAATGAGATGCGATATCGCGTTCTAAGAAGCATTAGGACACTACTGCTACGATAGGTAGACATTTGCAAACGATATTTCCTTGCAAGGAAGTGTCGCTTTTACATTCATTTGAAGCGTGGACGAGGAATACATGACACTTCGCAAATCATATTATACCTTACCATGAAACATAGAAATGAGATGCGATATCGCGTTTTAAGAAGCATCAGAAATCCATTGGTACGATACGTAGACATCTTCAAACGCTATTTCCTTGCAAGGAAGTGTCTCATTTACATTCATTTGAATTGTAGACGAGGAATGCATGACACCTCGCAAACCATATTATATCTTACCATGAAACATAGAAATGAGATGCGATATCGCGTTTTAAGAATCATTAGAACTCTACTGCTACGATACGCAGACATCTGCAAACGCTATTACCAAGCGAGGAAGTGTCGCATTCACATTCATTTGAAGTGTAGACGAGGAATACATAACACTTCGCAAATCATATTATATCTTACCATGAAACATAGGAATGAGATGCGATATCGCGTTTTAAGAAGCATTAGAACTCTATTGCTACGATACGTAGACATCTGCAAACGCTATTTCCTTGCAAGGAAGTGTCGCATTTACATTCATTTGAGTCGTAGACGAGGAATGCATAACACTTCGCAATGAATATTATATCTTATCATGAAACATAGATATGAGATGCAATATCTCGTTTTAAGAAGCAATTGAACTATATTGCTTCGATACGTAGACATCTGCAAACGCTATTTCCTTGCAAGGAAGTGTCGCATTTACATCCATTTGAAGTGTAGACGAGGAATACATAACACTTCGCAAATCATATTGTATCTTACCATGAAACATAGAAATGAGATGCGATATCGCGTTCTAAGAAGCATTAGAACACTACTGCTACGATAGGTAGACATTTGCAAACGATATTTCCTTGCAAGAAAGTGTCGCATTTACATTCATTTGAAGCGTGGACGAGGAATACATGACACTTTGCAAATCATATTATACCTTACCATGAAACATAGAAATGAGATGCGATATCGCGTTTTAAGAAGCATCAGAAATCCATTGGTACGATACGTAGACATCTTCAAACGCTATTTCCTTGCAAGGAAGTGTCGCATTTACATTCATCTGAATCGTAGACGAGGAATGCATGACACTTCGCAAATCATATTATATCTTACCATGAAACATAGAAATGAGATGCGATATCGCGTTTTAAGAATCATTAGAACTCTACTGCTACGATACGCAGACATCTGCAAACGCTATTACCTAGCGAGGAAGTGTCGCATTCACATTCATTTGAAGTGTAGACGAGGAATACATAACACTTCGCAAATCATATTATATCTTACCATGAAACATAGGAATGAGATGCGATATCGCGTTTTAAGAAGCATTAGAACTATATTGCTACGATACGTAGACATCTGCAAACGCTATTTCCTTGCAAGGAAGTGTCGCATTTACATTCAATTGAGTCGTAGACGAGGAATGCATAACACTTCGCAATGAATATTATATCTTATCATGAAACATAGATATGAGATGCAATATCTCGTTTTAGGAAGCAATTGAACTATATTGCTTCGATACGTAGACATCTGCAAACGCTATTTCCTTGCAAGGAAGTGTCGCATTTACATTCATTTGAATCGTAGGCGAGGAATGCATAACACTTCGCAATGAATATTATATCTTATCATGAAACATAAATATGAGATGCAATATCTCGTTCTAAGTAGCATTTGAACTCTATTGCTTCGATACGTAGACATCTGCAAACGCTATTTCCTAGCGAGGAAGTGTCGCATTCACATTCATTTGAAGTGTAGACGAGGAATACATAACACTTCGCAAATCATATTGTATCTTACCATGAAACATAGAAATGAGATGCGATATCGCGTTCTAAGAAGCATTAGAACACTACTGCTACGATAGGTAGACATTTGCAAACGATATTTCCTTGCAAGGAAGTGTCGCATTTACATTCATTTGAAGCGTGGACGAGGAATACATGACACTTCGCAAATCATATTATACCTTACCATGAAACATAGAAATGAGATGCGATATCGCGTTTTAAGAAGCATCAGAAATCCATTGGTACGATACGTAGACATCTTCAAACGCTATTTCCTTGCAAGGAAGTGTCTCATTTACATTCATTTGAATCGTAGACGAGGAATGCATGACACTTCGCAAACCATATTATATCTTACCATGAAACATAGAAATGAGATGCGATATCGCGTTTTAAGAATCATTAGAACTCTACTGCTACGATACGCAGACATCTGCAAACGCTATTACCAAGCGAGGAAGTGTCGCATTCACATTCATTTGAAGTGTAGATGAGGAATACATAACACTTCGCAAATCATATTATATCTTACCATGAAACATAGGAATGAGATGCGATATCGCGTTTTAAGAAGCATTAGAACTCTATTGCTACGATACGTAGACATCTGCAAACGCTATTTCCTTGCAAGGAAGTGTCGCATTTACATTCATTTGAGTCGTAGACGAGGAATGCATAACACTTCGCAATGAATATTATATCTTATCATGAAACATAGACATGAGATGCAATATCTCGTTTTAAGAAGCAATTGAACTATATTGCTTCGATACGTAGACATCTGCAAACGCTATTTCCTTGCAAGGAAGTGTCGCATTTACATTCATTTGAATCGTAAGCGAAGAATGCATAACACTTCGCAATGAATATTATATCTTATCATTAAACATACATATGAGATGCAATATCTCGTTCTAAGTAGCATTTGAACTCTATTGCTTCGATACGTAGACATCTGCAAACGCTATTTCCTAGCGAGGAAGTGTCGCATTCACATCCATTTGAAGTGTAGACGAGGAATACATAACACTTCGCAAATCATATTGTATCTTACCATGAAACATAGAAATGAGATGCGATATCGCGTTCTAAGAAGCATTAGAACACTACTGCTACGATAGGTAGACATTTGCAAACGATATTTCCTTGCAAGAAAGTGTCGCATTTACATTCATTTGAAGCGTGGACGAGGAATACATGACACTTCGCAAATCATATTATACCTTACCATGAAACATAGAAATGAGATGCGATATCGCGTTTTAAGAAGCATCAGAAATCCATTGGTACGATACGTAGACATCTTCAAACGCTATTTCCTTGCAAGGAAGTGTCGCATTTACATTCATCTGAATCGTAGACGAAGAATGCATGACACTTCGCAAATCATATTATATCTTACCATGAAACATAGAAATGAGATGCGATATCGCGTTTTAAGAATCATTAGAACTCTACTGCTACGATACGCAGACATCTGCAAACGCTATTACCTAGCGAGGAAGTGTCGCATTCACATTCATTTGAAGTGTAGACGAGGAATACATAACACTTCGCAAATCATATTATATCTTACCATGAAACATAGGAATGAGATGCGATATCGCGTTTTAAGAAGCATTAGAACTCTATTGCTACGATACGTAGACATCTGCAAACGCTATTTCCTTGCAAGGAAGTGTCGCATTTACATTCAATTGAGTCGTAGACGAGGAATGCATAACACTTCGCAATGAATATTATATCTTATCATGAAACATAGATATGAGATGCAATATCTCGTTTTAGGAAGCAATTGAACTATATTGCTTCGATACGTAGACATCTGCAAACGCTATTTCCTTGCAAGGAAGTGTCGCATTTACATTCATTTGAATCGTAGGCGAGGAATGCATAACACTTCGCAATGAATATTATATCTTATCATGAAACATAAATATGAGATGCAATATCTCGTTCTAAGTAGCATTTGAACTCTATTGCTTCGATACGTAGACATCTGCAAACGCTATTTCCTAGCGAGGAAGTGTCGCATTCACATTCATTTGAAGTGTAGACGAGGAATACATAACACTTCGCAAATCATATTGTATCTTACCATGAAACATAGAAATGAGATGCGATATCGCGTTCTAAGAAGCATTAGAACACTACTGCTACGATAGGTAGACATTTGCAAACGATATTTCCTTGCAAGGAAGTGTCGCATTTACATTCATTTGAAGCGTGGACGAGGAATACATGACACTTCGCAAATCATATTATACCTTACCATGAAACATAGAAATGAGATGCGATATCGCGTTTTAAGAAGCATCAGAAATCCATTGGTACGATACGTAGACATCTTCAAACGCTATTTCCTTGCAAGGAAGTGTCTCATTTACATTCATTTGAATCGTAGACGAGGAATGCATGACACTTCGCAAACCATATTATATCTTACCATGAAACATAGAAATGAGATGCGATATCGCGTTTTAAGAATCATTAGAACTCTACTGCTACGATACGCAGACATCTGCAAACGCTATTACCAAGCGAGGAAGTGTCGCATTCACATTCATTTGAAGTGTAGATGAGGAATACATAACACTTCGCAAATCATATTATATCTTACCATGAAACATAGGAATGAGATGCGATATCGCGTTTTAAGAAGCATTAGAACTCTATTGCTACGATACGTAGACATCTGCAAACGCTATTTCCTTGCAAGGAAGTGTCGCATTTACATTCATTTGAGTCGTAGACGAGGAATGCATAACACTTCGCAATGAATATTATATCTTATCATGAAACATAGACATGAGATGCAATATCTCGTTTTAAGAAGCAATTGAACTATATTGCTTCGATACGTAGACATCTGCAAACGCTATTTCCTTGCAAGGAAGTGTCGCATTTACATTCATTTGAATCGTAAGCGAAGAATGCATAACACTTCGCAATGAATATTATATCTTATCATTAAACATACATATGAGATGCAATATCTCGTTCTAAGTAGCATTTGAACTCTATTGCTTCGATACGTAGACATCTGCAAACGCTATTTCCTAGCGAGGAAGTGTCGCATTCACATCCATTTGAAGTGTAGACGAGGAATACATAACACTTCGCAAATCATATTGTATCTTACCATGAAACATAGAAATGAGATGCGATATCGCGTTCTAAGAAGCATTAGAACACTACTGCTACGATAGGTAGACATTTGCAAACGATATTTCCTTGCAAGAAAGTGTCGCATTTACATTCATTTGAAGCGTGGACGAGGAATACATGACACTTCGCAAATCATATTATACCTTACCATGAAACATAGAAATGAGATGCGATATCGCGTTTTAAGAAGCATCAGAAATCCATTGGTACGATACGTAGACATCTTCAAACGCTATTTCCTTGCAAGGAAGTGTCGCATTTACATTCATCTGAATCGTAGACGAAGAATGCATGACACTTCGCAAATCATATTATATCTTACCATGAAACATAGAAATGAGATGCGATATCGCGTTTTAAGAATCATTAGAACTCTACTGCTACGATACGCAGACATCTGCAAACGCTATTACCTAGCGAGGAAGTGTCGCATTCACATTCATTTGAAGTGTAGACGAGGAATACATAACACTTCGCAAATCATATTATATCTTACCATGAAACATAGGAATGAGATGCGATATCGCGTTTTAAGAAGCATTAGAACTCTATTGCTACGATACGTAGACATCTGCAAACGCTATTTCCTTGCAAGGAAGTGTCGCATTTACATTCAATTGAGTCGTAGACGAGGAATGCATAACACTTCGCAATGAATATTATATCTTATCATGAAACATAGATATGAGATGCAATATCTCGTTTTAGGAAGCAATTGAACTATATTGCTTCGATACGTAGACATCTGCAAACGCTATTTCCTTGCAAGGAAGTGTCGCATTTACATTCATTTGAATCGTAGGCGAGGAATGCATAACACTTCGCAATGAATATTATATCTTATCATGAAACATAAATATGAGATGCAATATCTCGTTCTAAGTAGCATTTGAACTCTATTGCTTCGATACGTAGACATCTGCAAACGCTATTTCCTAGCGAGGAAGTGTCGCATTCACATTCATTTGAAGTGTAGACGAGGAATACATAACACTTCGCAAATCATATTGTATCTTACCATGAAACATAGAAATGAGATGCGATATCGCGTTCTAAGAAGCATTAGAACACTACTGCTACGATAGGTAGACATTTGCAAACGATATTTCCTTGCAAGGAAGTGTCGCATTTACATTCATTTGAAGCGTGGACGAGGAATACATGACACTTCGCAAATCATATTATACCTTACCATGAAACATAGAAATGAGATGCGATATCGCGTTTTAAGAAGCATCAGAAATCCATTGGTACGATACGTAGACATCTTCAAACGCTATTTCCTTGCAAGGAAGTGTCTCATTTACATTCATTTGAATCGTAGACGAGGAATGCATGACACTTCGCAAATCATATTATATCTTACCATGAAACATAGAAATGAGATGCGATATCGCGTTTTAAGAATCATTAGAACTCTACTGCTACGATACGCAGACATCTGCAAACGCTATTACCTAGCGAGGAAGTGTCCCATTCACATTCATTTGAAGTGTAGACGAGGAATACATAACACTTCGCAAATCATATTATATCTTACCATGAAACATAGGAATGAGATGCGATATCGCGTTTTAAGAAGCATTAGAACTCTATTGCTACGATACGTAGACATCTGCAAACGCTATTTCCTTGCAAGGAAGTGTCGCATTTACATTCATTTGAGTCGTAGACGAGGAATGCATAACACTTCGCAATGAATATTATATCTTATCATGAAACATAGATATGAGATGCAATATCTCGTTTTAAGAAGCAATTGAACTATATTGCTTCGATACGTAGACATCTGCAAACGCTATTTCCTTGCAAGGAAGTGTCGCATTTACATTCATTTGAATCGTAAGCGAGGAATGCATAACACTTCGCAATGAATATTATATCTTATCATGAAACATAAATATGAGATGCAATATCTCGTTCTAAGTAGCATTTGAACTCTATTGCTTCGATACGTAGACATCTGCAAACGCTATTTCCTAGCGAGGAAGTGTCGCATTCACATTCATTTGAAGTGTAGACGAGGAATACATAACACTTCGCAAATCATATTGTATCCTACCATGAAACATAGAAATGAGATGCGATATCGCGTTTTAAGAATCATTAGAACTCTACTGCTACGATACGCAGACATCTGCAAACGCTATTACCTAGCGAGGAAGTGTCGCATTCACATTCATTTGAAGTGTAGACGAGGAATACATAACACGTCGCAAATCATATTATATCTTACCATGAAACATAGGAATGAGACGCGATATCGCGTTTTAAGATGCATTAGAACTCTATTGCTACGATACGTAGACATCTGCAAACGCTATTTCCTTGCAAGGAAGTGTCGCATTTACATTCATTTAGTCGTAGACGAGGAATGCATAGCACTTCGCAATGAATATTATTTCTTATCATGAAACATAGATATGAGATGCAATATCTCGTTTTAAGAAGCAATTGAACTATATTGCTTCGATACGTAGACATCTGCAAACGCTATTTCCTTGCAAGGAAGTGTCGCATTTACATTCATTTGAATCGTAGGCGAGGAATGCATAACGCTTCGCAATGAATATTATATCTTATCATGAAACATAAATATGAGATGCAATATCTCGTTCTAAGAAGCATTTGAACTCTATTGCTTCGATACGTAGACATCTGCAAACGCTATTTCCTAGCGAGGAAGTGTCGCATTCACATTCATTTGAAGTGTAGACGAGGAATACATAACACTTCGCAAATCATATTGTATCTTACCATGAAACATAGAAATGAGATGCGATATCGCGTTCTAAGAAGCATTAGAACACTACTGCTACGATAGGTAGACATTTGCAAACGATATTTCCTTGCAAGGAAGTGTCGCATTTACATTCATTTGAAGCGTGGACGAGGAATACATGACACTTCGCAAATCATATTATACCTTACCATGAAACATAGAAATGAGATGCGATATCGCGTTTTAAGAAGCATCAGAAATCCATTGGTACGATACGTAGACATCTTCAAACGCTATTTCCTTGCAAGGAAGTGTCGCATTTACATTCATCTGAATCGTAGACGAGGAATGCATGACACTTCGCAAATCATATTATATCTTACCATGAAACATAGAAATGAGATGCGATATCGCGTTTTAAGAATCATTAGAACTCTACTGCTACGATACGCAGACATCTGCAAACGCTATTTCCTAGCGAGGAAGTGTCGCATTCACATTCATTTGAAGTGTAGACGAGGAATACATAACACTTCGCAAATCATATTATATCTTACCATGAAACATAGGAATGAGATGCGATACCGCGTTTTAAGAAGCATTAGAACTCTATTGCTACGATACGTAGACATCTGCAAACGCTATTTCCTTGCAAGGAAGTGTCGCATTTACATTCATTTGAGTCGTAGACGAGGAATGCATAACACTTCGCAATGAATATTATATCTTATCATGAAACATAGATATGAGATGCAATATCTCGTTTTAAGAAGCAATTGAACTATATTGCTTCGATACGTAGACATCTGCAAACGCTATTTCCTTGCAAGGAAGTGTCGCATTTACATTCATTTGAAGTGTAGACGAGGAATACATAACACTTCGCAAATCATATTATATCTTACCATGAAACATAGAAATGAGATGCGATATCGCGTTTTAAGAATCATAAGAACACTATTGCTACGATACGTAGACATCTGCAAACGCTATTTCCTTGCAAGGAAGTGTCGCATTTACATTCATTTGAAGTGTAGACGAGGAATACATAACACTCCGCAAGTCATATTATATCTTACCATGAAACATAGAAATGAGATGCGATATCGCGTTTTAAGAATCATAAGAACTCTATTGCAACGATACGTAGACATCTGCAAACGCTATTTCCTTGCAAAGAAGTGTCGCATTTACATTCATTAGAAGTGTAGACGAGGAATACATAACACTCCGCAAATCATATTATATCTTACCATGAAACATAGAAATGAGATACGATATCGCGTTTTAAGAATCATAAGAACTCTATTGCTACGATACGTAGACATCTGCAAACGCTATTTCCTTGCAAAGAAGTGTCGCATTTACATTCATTTGAAGTGTAGACGAGGAATACATAACACTTCGCAAATCATATTATATCTTACCATGAAACATAGAAATGAGATGCAATATCGCGTTTTAAGAATCATAAGAACCCTATTGCTTCGATACGTAGACATCTGCAAACGCTATTTCCTAGCGAGGAAGTGTCGCATTCACATTCATTTGAAGTGTGGACGAGGAATACATGACAATTCGCAAATCATATTATATCTTACCATGAAACATAGAAATGAGATGCGATATCGCGTTTTAAGAAGCATCAGAAATCCATTGCTACGATACGTAGACATCTGCAAACGCTATTTCCTTGCAAAGAAGTGTCGCATTTACATTCATTTGAAGTGTAGACGAGGAATACATAACACTTCGCAAATCATATTATATCTTACCATGAAACATAGAAATGACATGCGATATCGCGTTTTAAGAAGCATCAGAAAGCCATTGCTACGATACGTAGACATCTGCAAAAGCTATTTCCTTGCAAGGAAGTGTCGCATTTACATTCATTTGGTGTGTAGACGAGGAATACATAACACTTCGCAAATCATATTATATCTTACCATGAAACATAGAAATGAGATGCGATATCGCGTTTTAGGAGTCATTAGAACTCAACTGCTACGATACGTAGACATCTGCAAACGCTATTTCCTAGCGAGGAAGTGTCGCAATCACATTCATTTGAAGTGTGGACGAGGAATACATGACAATTCGCAAATCATATTATATCTTACCATGAAACATAGGAATGAGATGCGATATCGCGTTTTAAGAATCATAAGAACTCTATTGCTACGATACGTAGACATCTGCAAACGCTATTTCCTTGCAAGGAAGTGTCGCATTTTCATTCATTTTAATCGTAGACGAGGAATGCATAACACTTCGCAATGAATATTATATCTTATCATGAAACATAGATATGAAATGCAATATCTCGTTTTAAGAAGCATTTGAACTCTATTGCTTCGATACGTAGACATCTGCAAACGCTATTTCCTAGCGAGGAAGTGTCGCATTCACATTCATTTGAAGTGTGGACGAGGAATACATGACAATTCGCAAATCATATTATATCTTACCATGAAACATAGAAATGAGATGCAGTATCGCGTTTTAAGAATCATAAGAACTCTATTGCTACGATACGTAGACATCTGCAAACGCTATTTCCTTGCAAAGAAGTGTCGCATTTACATTCATTTGAAGTGTAGACGAGGAATACATAACACTTCGCAAATCATATTATATCTTACCATGAAACATAGAAATGAGATGCAGTATCGCGTTTTAAGAATCATAAGAACTCTATTGCTTCGATACGTAGACATCTGCAAACGCTATTTCCTTGCAAAGAAGTGTCGCATTTACATTCATTTGAAGTGTAGACGAGGAATACATAACACTTCGCAAATCATATTATATCTTACCATGAAACATAGAAATGAGATGCAGTATCGCGTTTTAAGAATCATAAGAACTCTATTGCTTCGATACGTAGACATCTGCAAACGCTATTTCCTTGCAAAGAAGTGTCGCATTTACATTCATTTGAAGTGTAGACGAGGAATACATAACACTTCGCAAATCATATTATATCTTACCATGAAACATAGAAATGACATGCGATATCGTGATTTAAGAATCATCAGAAAGCCATTGCTACGATACGTAGACATCTGCAAAAGCTATTTCCTTGCAAGGAAGTGTCGCATTTACATTCATTTGGTGTGTAGACGAGGAATACATAACACTTCGCAAATCATATTATATCTTACCATGAAACATAGAAATGAGATGCGATATCGCGTTTTAAGAGTCATTAGAACCCTATTGCTTCGATACGTAGACATCTGCAAACGCTATTTCCTAGCGAGGAAGTGTCGCATTCACATTCATTTGAAGTGTGGACGAGGAATACATGACAATTCGCAAATCATATTATATCTTACCATGAAACATAGAAATGAGATGCGATATCGCGTTTTAAGAAGCATCAGAAATCCATTGCTACGATACGTAGACATCTGCAAACGCTATTTCCTTGCAAAGAAGTGTCGCATTTACATTCATTTGAAGTGTAGACGAGGAATACATAACACTTCGCAAATCATATTATATCTTACCATGAAACATAGAAATGACATGCGATATCGCGTTTTAAGAAGCATCAGAAAGCCATTGCTACGATACGTAGACATCTGCAAAAGCTATTTCCTTGCAAGGAAGTGTCGCATTTACATTCATTTGGTGTGTAGACGAGGAATACATAACACTTCGCAAATCATATTATATCTTACCATGAAACATAGAAATGAGATGCGATATCGCGTTTTAGGAGTCATTAGAACTCAACTACTACGATACGTAGACATCTGCAAACGCTATTTCCTAGCGAGGAAGTGTCGCAATCACATTCATTTGAAGTGTGGACGAGGAATACATGACAATTCGCAAATCATATTATATCTTACCATGAAACATAGGAATGAGATGCGATATCGCGTTTTAAGAATCATAAGAACTCTATTGCTACGATACGTAGACATCTGCAAACGCTATTTCCTTGCAAAGAAGTGTCGCATTTACATTCATTTGAAGTGTAGACGAGGAATACATAACACTTCGCAAATCATATTATATCTTACCATGAAACATAGAAATGAGATGCAATATCGCGTTTTAAGAATCATAAGAACCCTATTGCTTCGATACGTAGACATCTGCAAACGCTATTTCCTAGCGAGGAAGTGTCGCATTCACATTCATTTGAAGTGTGGACGAGGAATACATGACAATTCGCAAATCATATTATATCTTACCATGAAACATAGAAATGAGATGCGATATCGCGTTTTAAGAAGCATCAGAAATCCATTGCTACGATACGTAGACATCTGCAAACGCTATTTCCTTGCAAAGAAGTGTCGCATTTACATTCATTTGAAGTGTAGACGAGGAATACATAACACTTCGCAAATCATATTATATCTTACCATGAAACATAGAAATGACATGCGATATCGCGTTTTAAGAAGCATCAGAAAGCCATTGCTACGATACGTAGACATCTGCAAAAGCTATTTCCTTGCAAGGAAGTGTCGCATTTACATTCATTTGGTGTGTAGACGAGGAATACATAACACTTCGCAAATCATATTATATCTTACCATGAAACATAGAAATGAGATGCGATATCGCGTTTTAGGAGTCATTAGAACTCAACTGCTACGATACGTAGACATCTGCAAACGCTATTTCCTAGCGAGGAAGTGTCGCAATCACATTCATTTGAAGTGTGGACGAGGAATACATGACAATTCGCAAATCATATTATATCTTACCATGAAACATAGGAATGAGATGCGATATCGCGTTTTAAGAATCATAAGAACTCTATTGCTACGATACGTAGACATCTGCAAACGCTATTTCCTTGCAAGGAAGTGTCGCATTTTCATTCATTTTAATCGTAGACGAGGAATGCATAACACTTCGCAATGAATATTATATCTTACCATGAAACATAGAAATGAGATGCAGTATCGCGTTTTAAGAATCATAAGAACTCTATTGCTACGATACGTAGACATCTGCAAACGCTATTTCCTTGCAAAGAAGTGTCGCATTTACATTCATTTGAAGTGTAGACGAGGAATACATAACACTTCGCAAATCATATTATATCTTACCATGAAACATAGAAATGAGATGCGATATCGCGTTTTAAGAGTCATTAGAACTCAACTGCTACGATACGTAGACATCTGCAAACGCTATTTCCTAGCGAGGAAGTGTCGCATTCACATTCATTTGAAGTGTGGACGAGGAATACATGACAATTCGCAAATCATATTATATCTTACCATGAAACATAGAAATGAGATGCGATATCGCGTTTTAAGAAGCATCAGAAATCCATTGCTACGATACGTAGACATCTGCAAACGCTATTTCCTTGCAAAGAAGTGTCGCATTTACATTCATTTGAAGTGTAGACGAGGAATACATAACACTTCGCAAATCATATTATATCTTACCATGAAACATAGAAATGAGATGCGATATCGCGTTTTAGGAGTCATTAGAACTCAACTACTACGATACGTAGACATCTGCAAACGCTATTTCCTAGCGAGGAAGTGTCGCAATCACATTCATTTGAAGTGTGGACGAGGAATACATGACAATTCGCAAATCATATTATATCTTACCATGAAACATAGGAATGAGATGCGATATCGCGTTTTAAGAATCATAAGAACTCTATTGCTACGATACGTAGACATCTGCAAACGCTATTTCCTTGCAAGGAAGTGTCGCATTTTCATTCATTTTAATCGTAGACGAGGAATGCATAACACTTCGCAATGTATATTATATCTTATCATGAAACAAAGATATGAAATGCAATATCTCGTTTTAAGAAGCATTTGAACTCTATTGCTTCGATACGTAGACATCTGCAAACGCTATTTCCTAGCGAGGAAGTGTCGCATTCACATTCATTTGAAGTGTGGACGAGGAATACATGACAATTCGCAAATCATATTATATCTTACCATGAAACATAGAAATGAGATGCGATATCGCGTTTTAAGAAGCATCAGAAATGCATTGCTACGATACGTAGACATCTGCAAACGCCATTTCCTTGCAAGGAAGTGTCGCATTTACATTCATTTGAAGTGGAGACGAGGAATACAAAACACTCCGCAAATCATATTATACCTTACCATGAAACATAGAAATGAGATGCGATATCGCGTTTTAAGAATCATAGGAACTCTATTGCAACGATACGTAGAAATTTGCAAACGCTATATCCTTGCAAAGAAGTGTCGCATTTACATTGATTTGAAGTGTAGACGAGGAATACATAACACTTCGCAAATCATATTATATCTTACCATGAAACATATAAATGAGATGCGATATCGCGTTTTAAGAAGCATCAGAAATCCAATGTTACGATACGTAGACATCTGCAAACGCTATTTCCTTGCAAGAAAGTGTCGCATTTACATTCATTTGAAGTGTAGACGACGGATACATAACACTTCGCATATCATATTATACCTTACCATGAAACATAGAAATGAGATGCGATATCGCGTTTTAAGAATCATAAGAACTCTATTGCTACGATACGTAGACATCTGCAAACGCTATTTCCTTGCAAGGAAGTGTCGCATTTACATTCATTTGATGTGTAGACGAGGAATACATAACACTTCGCAAATCATATTCTATCTTACCATGAAACATAGAAATGAGATGCGATATCGCGTTTTAAGAAGCATGAGAACTCTATTGCTACGATACGTAGACATCTGCAAACGCTATTTCCTTGCAAGGAAGTGTCGCGTTTTCATTCATTTGAATCGTAGACGAGGAATGCATAACACTTCGCAATGAATAGTATATCTTATCATGAAACATAGATATAAGATGCAATATCTCGTTTTAAGAAGCACTTGAACTCTATTGCTTCGATACGTAGACATCTGCAAACGCTATTTCCTTGCAAGGAAGTGTCGCATTTACATTCATTTGAAGTGTAGACGAGGAATACATAACACTCCGCAAATCATATTATATCTTACCATGAAACATAGAAATGAGATGCAATATCTCGTTTTAAGAAGCATCTGAACTCTATTGCTTCGATACGTAGACATCTGCAAACGCTATTTCCTTGCAAGGAAGTGTCGCATTTACATTCATTTGAATCGTAGACGAGGAATGCATAACACTTCGCAATGAATATTATATCTTATCATGAAACATAGAAATGAGATGCGATATCGCGTTTTACGAAGCATTAGAACACTATTGCTACGGTACCTAGACATCTACAGATGCTATCTCCTAGCAAGGAAGTGCCGCATTTACATTCATTTGAAGTGGAGACGAGGAATACATAACACTCCGCAAATCATATTATACCTTACCATGAAACATAGAAATGAGATGCGATATCGCGTTTTAAGAATCATAAGAACTCTATTGCAACGATACGTAGATATTTGCAAACGCTATATCCTTGCAAAGAAGTGTCGCATTTACATTCATTTGAAGTGTAGACGAGGAATACATAACACTTCGCAAATCATATTGTATCTTACCATGAAACATAGAAATGAGATGCGATATCGCGTTTTAAGAAGCATCAGAAATCCAATGCTACGATACGTAGACATCTGCAAACGCTACTTCCTTGCAAGAAAGTGTCGCATTTACATTCATTTGAAGTGTAGACGACGGATACATAACACTTCGCATATCATATTATACCTTACCATGAAACATAGAAATGAGATGCGATATCGCGCTTTAAGAATCATAAGAACTCTATTGCTACGATACGTAGACATCTGCAAACGCTATTTCCTTGCAAGGAAGTGTCGCATTTACATTCAATTGATGTGTAGACGAGGAATACATAACACTTCGCAAATCATATTCTATCTTACCATGAAACATAGAAATGAGATGCGATATCGCGTTTTAAGAAGCATGAGAACTCTATTGCTACGATACGTAGACATCTGCAAACGCTATTTCCTTGCAAGGAAGTGTCGCATTTTCATTCATTTGAATCGTGGACGAGGAATGCATAACACTTCGCAATGCATATTATATCTTATCATGAAACATAGATATAAGATGCACTATCTCGTTTTAAGAAGCACTTGAACTCTATTGCTACGATACGTAGACATCTGCAAACGCTATCTCCTAGCAAGGAAGTGCCGCATTTACATTCATTTGAAGTGTAAACGAGGAATACATAACACTTCGCAAATCATATTATATCTTACCATGAAACATAGAAATGAGATGCGATATCGCGTTTTAAGAATCATAAGAACTCTATTGCAACGATACGTAGACATTTGCAAACGCTATATCCTTGCAAAGAAGTGTCGCATTTACATTCATTTGAAGTGTAGACGAGGAATACATAACACTTCGCAAATCATATTATATCTTACCATGAAACATAGAAATGAGATGCGATATCGCGTTTTAAGAAGCATCAGAAATCCAATGCTACGATACGTAGACATCTGCAAACGCTACTTCCTTGCAAGAAAGTGTCGCATTTACATTCATTTGAAGTGTAGACGACGGATACATAACACTTCGCATATCATATTATACCTTACCATGAAACATAGAAATGAGATGCGATATCGCGCTTTAAGAATCATAAGAACTCTATTGCTACGATACGTAGACATCTGCAAACGCTATTTCCTTGCAAGGAAGTGTCGCATTTACATTCAATTGATGTGTAGACGAGGAATACATAACACTTCGCAAATCATATTCTATCTTACCATGAAACATAGAAATGAGATGCGATATCGCGTTTTAAGAAGCATCAGAAATCCATTGCTACGATACGTAGACATCTGCAAACGCTATTTCCTTGCAAGGAAGTGTCGCATTTTCATTCATTTGAAGTGTAGACGACGGATACATAACACTTCGCAAATCATATTATACCTTACCATGAAACATAGAAATGAGATGCGATATCGCGTTTTAAGAATCATAAGAACTCTATTGCTACGATACGTAGACATCTGCAAACGCTATTTCTTTGCAAGGATGTCTCGCATTTACATTCATTTGATGTGTAGACGAGGAATACATAACACTTCGCAAATCATATTATATCTTACCATGAAACATAGAAATGAGATGCGATATCGCGTTTTAAGTAGCATTAGAACTCAACTGCTACGATACGTAGACATCTGCAAACGCTACTTCCTGGCGAGGAAGTGTCGCATCCACATTCATTTGAAGTGTAGACGAGGAATACATAACACTTCGCAATGAATATTACATCTTATCATGAAACATAGATATGAGATGCAATATCTCGTTTTAAGAAGCATTTGAACTCTATTGCTTCGATACGTAGACATCTGCAAACGCTATTTCCTAGCGAGGAAGTGTCGCATTCACATTCATTTGAAGTGCAGACGAGGAATACATAACACTTCGCAAATCGTATTATATCTTACCATGAAACATAGAAATGAGGTGCGATATCGCGTTTTAAGAAGCATTAGAACTCTATTGCTACGATCCGTAGACATCTGCAAACGCTATTTCCTTGAAGGAAGTGTCGCATTTACATTCATTTGAATCGTAGACGAGGAATGCATAACACTTCGCAATGAATATTATATCTTATCATGAAACATAGATATGAGATGCAATATCTCGTTTTAAGAAGCATTTGAACTCTATTGCTTCGATACGTAGACATCTGCAAACGCTATTTCCTTGCTAGGAAGTGTCGCATTTACATTCATTTGAAGTGTAAACGAGGAATACATAACACTCCGCAAATCATATTATATCTTACCATGAAACATAGAAATGACAAGCGATATCGCGTTTTAAGAAGCATCAGAAATCCATTGCTACGATACGTAGACATCTGCAAACGCTATTTCCTTGCAAGGAAGTGTCGCATTTACATTCATTTGAAGTGTAGACGACGGATACATAACACTTCGCAAATCATATTATATCTTACCATGAAACATAGAAATGGGATGCGACATCGCGTTCTAAGAAGTATTAGAACACTACTGCTACGATAGGTAGATATTTGCAAACGCTATTTCCTTGCAAGCAAGTGTCGCATTTACATTCATTTGAAGTGTAGACGAGGAGTACATAACACTCCGCAAATCGTATTATATCTTACCATGAAACATAGAAATGAGATGCGATATCGCGTTTTAAGAATCATAAGAACTCTATTGCTACGATACGTAGACATCTGCAAACTCTATTTCCTTGCAAAGAAGAGTCGCATTTACATTCATTTGAAGTGTAGACGATGAATACATAACACTTCGCAAATCATATTATATCTTACCATGAAACATAGAAATGAGATGCGATATCGCATTTTAAGAATCATAAGAACTCTATTGCTACGTTACGTAGACATCTGCAAACGCTATTTCCTTGCAAGGAAGTGTCGCATTTACATTCATTTGAAGTGTAGACGAGGAATACATAACACTCCGCAAATCATACTATATCTTACCATGAAACATAGAAATGAGATGCCATACCGCGTTTTAAGAATCATAAGAACTGTATTGCAACGATACGTAGACATCTGCAAACGCTATTTCCTTGCAAAGAAGTGTCGCATTTACATTCGTTCGAAGTGTAGACGAGGAATACATAACACTTCGCAAAACATATTATACCTTACCATGAAACATAGAAATGAAATGCGATATCGCCTTTTAAGAAGCATCAGAAATCCATTGCTACGATACGTAGACATCTGCAAACGCTATTTCCTTGCAAGGAAGTGTCGCATTTACATTCATTTGAAGTGTAGACGAGGAATACATGACACTTCTCAAATCATATTATATCTTACCATGAAACATAGAAATGAGATGCGATATCGCGTTTTAAGAATCATAAGAACTCTATTGCTACGATACGTAGATGTCTGCAAACGCTATTTCCTTGCAAGGAAGTGTCGCATTTACAATCATTTGAAGTGTAGACGAGGAATACATGATACTTCGCAAATAATATAATATCTTACCATGAAACATAGAGATGAGATGCGATATCGCGTTTTAAGAAGCATTTGAACTCTATTGCTTCGATACGTAGACATCTGCAAACGCTATTTCCTTGCAAGGAAGTGTCGCATTTACATTCATTTGAAGTGTAGACGAGGAATACATGACACTTCGCAAATCATATTATATCTTACCATGAACCATAGACATGAGATGCGATATCGCGTTTTAAGGATCTTAAGAACTCTATTGCTACGATACGTAGACATCTGCAAACGCTATTTCCTTGCAAGGAAGTGTCGCATTTACATTCATTTGATGTGTAGACGAGGAATACATAACACTTCGCAAATCATATTATATCTTACCATGAAACATAGAAATGAGATGCGATATCGCGTTTTAAGAAGCATTAGAACTCAACTGCTACGATACGTAGACATCTGCAAACGCTATTTCCTGGCGAGGAAGTGTCGCATCCACATTCATTTGAAGTGTAGACGAGGAATACATAACACTTCGCAATGAATATTACATCTTATCATGAAACATAGATATGAGATGCAATATCTCGTTTTAAGAAGCATTTGAACTCTATTGCTTCGATACGTAGACATCTGCAAACGCTATTTCCTAGCGAGGAAGTGTCGCATTCACATTCATTTGAAGTGCAGACGAGGAATACATAACACTTCGCAAATCATATTATATCTTACCATGAAACATAGAAATGAGATGCGATATCGCGTTTTAAGAATCATAAGAACTCTAGTGCAACGATACGTAGACATCTGCAAACGCTATTTCCTTGCAAAGAAGTGTGGCATTTACATTCATTTGAATCGTAGACGAGGAATGCATAACACTTCGCAATGAATATTATATTTTATCATGAAACATAGATACGAGATGCAATATCTCGTTTTAAGAAGCATTTGAACTCTATTGCTTCGATACGTAACATCTGCAAACGCTATTTCCTTGCTAGGAAGTGTCGCATTTACATTCATTTGAAGTGTAAACGAGGAATACATAACACTCCGCAAATCATATTATATCTTACCATGAAACATAGAAATGACAAGCGATATCGCGTTTTAAGAAGCATCAGAAATCCATTAGTACGATACGTAGACATCTGCAAACGCTATTTCCTTGCAAGAAATTGTCGCATTTACATTCATTTGAAGTGTAGACGACGGATACATAACACTTCGCAAATCATATTATACCTTACCATGAAACATAGAAATGAGATGCGATATCGCGTTTTAGGAATCATAAGAACTCTATTGCTACGACACGTAGACGAGTAAAGTGTAGACGAGGAATACATAACACTTCGCAAATCTTATTACATCTTACCATGAAACATAGAAATGAGATGCGATATCGCGTTTTAAGAAGCATTAGAACTCTATTGCTACGATCCGTAGACATCTGCAAACGCTATTTCCTTGCAAGGAAGCGTCGCATTTACATTCATTTGAATCGTAGACGAGGAATGCATAACACTTCGCAATGAATATTATATCTTATCATGAAACATAGATATGAGATGCAATATCTCGTTTTAAGAAGAATTTGAACTCTATTGCTTCGATACGTAGACATCTGCAAACGCTATTTCCTTGCTAGGAAGTGTCGCATTTACATTCATTTGAAGTGTAAACGAGGAATACATAACACTCCGCAAATCATATTATATCTTACCATGAAACATAGAAATGACAAGCGATATCGCGTTTTAGGAAGCATCAGAAATCCATTGCTACGATACGTAGACATCTGCAAACGCTATTTCCTTGCAAGAAAGTGTCGCATTTACATTCATTAGAAGTGTAGACGACGGATACATAACACTTCGCAAATCATATTATACCTTACCATGAAACATAGAAATGAGATGCGATATCGCGTTTTAAGAATCATAAGAACTATATTGCTACGACACGTAGACGAGTAAAGTGTAGACGAGGAATACATAACACTTCGCAAATCGTATTACATCTTACCATGAAACATAGATATGAGATGCAATATCTCGTTTTAAGAAGAATTTGAACTCTATTGCTTCGATACGTAGACATCTGCAAACGCTATTTCCTTGCAAGGAAGTGCCGCATTTACATTCATTTGAAGTGTAGACGAGGAATACATGACACTTCGCAAATCATATTATATCTTACCATGAAACGTAAAAATGAGATGCAATATAGCGTTCTAAGAATCATAAGAAATCTATTGCTACGATACGTAGACATCTGCAAACGCTATTTCCTTGCAAGGAAGTGTCGCATTTACATTCATTTGAATCGTAGACGAGGAATGCATAACACTTAGCAATGAATATTATATCTTATCATGAAACATAGATATGAGATGCAATATCTCGTTTTAAGAAGCATTAGAACTCTATTGCTACGACACGTAGACATCTGCAAACGCTATTTCCTTGCAAGGAAGTGTCGCATTTAAATTTATTTGATGTGTAGACGAGGAATACATAACACTTCGCAAATCATATTATATCTTACCATGAAACATAGAAATGAGATGCGATATCGCGTTTTAAGAAGCATTAGAACTCTATTGCTACGATACGTAGACATCTGCAAACGCTATTTCCTTGCAAGGAAGTGCAGCATTTACATTCATTTGAACCGTAGACGAGGAATACATGACACTTCGCAAATCATATTATATCTTACCATGAAACGTAATAATGAGATGCAATATAGCGTTCTAGGAATCATAAGAACTCTATTGCTACGATACGTAGACATCTGCAAACGCTATTTCCTTGCAAGGAAGTGTCGCATTTACATTCATTTGAATCGTCGACGAGGAGTGCATAACACTTCGCAAATCATATTATATCTTACCATGAAACGTAAGAATGAGATGCAATATAGCGTTCTAAGAATCATAAGAACTCTATTGCTACGACACGTAGACGAGTAAAGTCTAGACGAGGAATACATAACACTTCCCAAATCGTATTATACCTTACCATGAAACATAGAAATGAGATGCGATATCGCGTTTTAAGAATCATAAGAACTCTATTGCTACGATACGTAGACATCTGCAAACGCTATTTCTTTGCAAGGAAGTCTCGCATTTACATTCATTTGATGTGTAGACGAGGAATACATAACACTTCGCAAATCGTATTATATCTTACCATGAAACATAGAAATGAGGTGCGATATCGCGTTTTAAGAAGCATTAGAACTCTATTGCTACGATCCGTAGACATCTGCAAACGCTATTTCCTTGCAAGGAAGTGTCGCATTTACATTCATTTGAATCGTAGACGAGGAATGCATAACACTTCGCAATGAATATTATATCTTATCATGAAACATAGATATGAGATGCAATATCTCGTTTTAAGAAGCATTTGAACTCTATTGCTTCGATACGTAGACATCTGCAAACGCTATTTCCTTGCTAGGAAGTGTCGCATTTACATTCATTTGAAGTGTAAACGAGGAATACATAACACTCCGCAAATCATATTACATCTTACCATGAAACATAGAAATGACAAGCGATATCGCGTTTTAAGAAGCATCAGAAATCCATTGCTACGATACGTAGACATCTGCAAACGCTATTTCCTTGCAAGAAAGTGTCGCATTTACATTCATTTGAAGTGTAGACGACGGATACATAACACTTCGCAAATCATATTATATCTTACCATGAAACATAGAAATGAGATGCGACATCGCGTTCTAAGAAGTATTAGAACACTACTGCTACGATAGGTAGATATTTGCAAACGCTATTTCCTTGCAAGCAAGTGTCGCATTTACATTCATTTGAAGTGTAGACGAGGAGTACATAACACTCCGCAAATCGTATTATATCTTACCATGAAACATAGAAATGAGATGCGATATCGCGTTTTAAGAATCATAAGAACTCTATTGCTACGATAAGTAGACATCTGCAAACTCTATTTCCTTGCAAAGAAGAGTCGCATTTACATTCATTTGAAGTGTAGACGATGAATACATAAGACTTCGCAAATCATATTATATCTTACCATGAAACATAGCAATGAGATGCGATATCGTGTTTTAAGAAACATAAGAACTCTATTGCTACGATACGTAGACATCTGCAAACGCTATTTCCTTGCAAGGAAGTGTCGCATTTACATTCATTTGATGTGTAGACGAGGAATACATAACACTTCGCAAATCATATTATATCTTACCATGAAACATAGAAATGAGATGCGATATCGCGTTTTAAGAAGCATTAGAACTCAACTGCTACGATACGTAGACATCTGCAAACGCTACTTCCTGGCGAGGAAGTGTCGCATCCACATTCATTTGAAGTGTAGACTAGGAATGCATAACACTTCGCAATGAATATTACATCTTATCATGAAACATAGATATGAGATGCAATATCTCGTTTTAAGAAGCATTTGAACTCTATTGCTTCGATACGTAGACATCTGCAAACGCTATTTCCTAGCGAGGAAGTGTCGCATTCACATTCATTTGAAGTGCAGACGAGGAATACATAACACTTCGCAAATCGTATTATATCTTACCATGAAACATAGAAATGAGGTGCGATATCGCGTTTCAAGAAGCATTAGAACTCTATTGCTACGATACGTAGACATCTGCAAACGCTATTTTCTTGCAAGGAAGTGTCGCATTTACATTCATTTGAAGTGTAGACGAGGAATACATAACACTTCGCAAATCATATTATATCTTACCATGAAACATAGAAATGAGATGCGATATCGCGTATTAAGAAGCATTAGAACTCTATTGCTACGATACGTAGACATCTGCAAACGCTATTTCCTTGCAAGGAAGTGTCGCACTTACATTCATTTGAATCGTAGACGAGGAATGCATAACTCTTCGCAATGAATATTATATCTTATCATGAAACATAGATATGAGATGCAATATCTCGTTTTAAGAAGCATTTGAACTCTATTGCTTCGACACGTAGACATCTGCAAACGCTATTTCCTTGCAAGAAAGTGTCGCATTTACATTCATTTGATGTGTGGACGAGGAATACATAACACTTCGCAAATCATATTATATCTTACCATGAAACATAGAAATGAGATGCGATATCGCGTTTTAAGAAGCATTAGAACTCTACTGCTACGATACGCAGACATCTGCAAACGCTATTTCCTAGCGAGGAAGTGTCACATTCACATTCATTTGAAGTGCAGACGAGGAATACATGACACTTCGCAAATCATATTATATCTTACCATGAAACGTAGAAATGAGATGCGATATCGCGTTTTAAGAAGCATTATAACTCTATTGCTACGATACGTAGACATCTGCAAACGCTATTTTCTTGCAAGGAAGTGTCGCATTTACATTCATTTGAATCGTAGACGAGGAACGCATAACAGTTCGCAATGAATATTATATCTTATCATGAAACATAGATATGAGATGCAATATCTCGTTTTAAGAAGTATTTGAACTCTATTGCTTCGATACGTAGACATCTGCAAACGCTATTTCCTAGCGAGGAAGTGTCGCATTCACATTCATTTGAAGTGTAGACGAGGAATACATAACACTTCGCAAATCATATTGTATCTTACCATGAAACATAGAAATGAGATGCGATATCGCCTTTTAAGAATCATTAGAAATCTATCGCTACGATACGTAGACATCTGCAAACGCTATTTCCTTGCAAGGAAGTGTCGCATTTACATTCATTTGAAGTGTGGACGAGGAATACATGACACTTCGCAAATCATATTATATCTTACCATGAAACATAGAAATGAGATGCGATATCGCGCTTTAAGAAGCATCAGAAATCCATTGCTACGATACGTAGACATCTGCAAACGCTATTTCCTTGCAAGAAAGTATCGCATTTACATTCATTTGAAGTGTAGACGAGGAATACATAACACTTCGCAAATCATATTATACCTTACCATGAAACATAGAAATGAGATGCGATATCGCGTTTTAAGAAGCATTAGAACTCTACTGCTACGATACGCAGACAACTGCAAACGCTATTTCCTAGCGAGGAAGTGTCACATTCACATTCGTTTGAAGTGTAGACGAGGAATACATAACACTTCGCAAATCATATTATATCTTACCATGAAACATAGAAATGCGATGCGACATCGCCTTTTAAGAAGCATCAGAAATCCATTGCTACGATACGTAGACATCTGCAAAAGCTATTTCCTTGCAAGGAAGTGTCGCATTTACATTCATTTGAAGTGTAGACGAGGAGTACATAACACTCCGCAAATCGTATTATATCTTACCACGAAACATAGAAATGAGATGCGATATCGCGTTTTAAGAATCATAAGAACTCTATTGCTACGATACGTAGACATCTGCTAACGCTATTTCCTTGCAAAGAAGAGTCGCATTTACATTCACTTGAAGTGTAGACGTTGAATACATAACACTTCGCAAATCATATTATATCTTACCATGAAACATAGAAATGAGATGCGATATCGCATTTTAAGAATCATAAGAACTCTATTGCTACTATACGTAGACATCTGCAAACGCTATTTCCTTGCAAGGAAGTGTCGCATTTACATTCATTTGAAGTGTAGACGAGGAATAGATAACACTCCGCAAATCATACTATATCTTACCATGAAACATAGAAATGAGATGCGATATCGCGTTTTAAGAATCATAAGAACTCTATTGCAACGATACGTAGACATCTGCAAACGCTATTTCCTTGCAAAGTAGTGTCGCATTTACATTCATTTGAAGTGTAGACGAGGAATACATAACACTTCGCAAATCATATTATACCTTACCATGAAACATAGAAATGTAATGCGATATCGCCTTTTAAGAATCATAAGAACTCTATTGCTACTATACGTAGACATCTGCAAACGCTATTTCCTTGCAAAGAAGTGTCGCATTTACATTCATGTGAAGTGTAGACGAGGAATACATAACACTTCGCAAATCATATTATACCTTACCATGAAACATAGAAATGTAATGCGATATCGCCTTTTAAGAAGCACCAGAAATCCATTGCTACGATACGTAGACATCTGCAAACGCTATTTCCTTGCAAGGAAGTGTCGCATTTACATTCATTTGAAGTGTAGACGAGGAATATATGACACTTCGCAAATCATATTATATCTTACCATGAAACATAGGTATGAGATGCAATATCTCGTTTTAAGAAGCATTTGAACTCTATTGCTTCGATACGTAGACATCTGCAAACGCTATTTCCTTGCAAGAAAGTGTCGTATTTACATTCATTTGATGTGTAGACGAGGAATACATAACACTTCGCAAATCATATTATATCTTACCATGAAACATAGAAATGATGTGCGATATCGCGTTTTAAGAAGCATTAGAACTCTATTGCTACGATACGTAGACATCTGCAAACGCTATTACCTTGCAAGGAAGTGTCGCATTTTCATTCATTTGAATCGTAGACGAGGAATGCATAACACTTCGCAATGAATATTATATCTTATCATGAAACATAGATATGAGATGCAATATCTCGTTTTAAGAAGCATCAGAAATCCAATGCCACGATACGTAGACATCTGCAAACGCTATTTCCTTGCAAGAAAGTGTCGCATTTACATTCATTTGAAGTGTAGACGAGGAATACATAACACTTCGCAAATCATATTATATCTTACCATGAAACATAGAAATGAGATGCGATATCGCGTTTTAAGAAGTATTAGAACACTACTGCTACGATAGGTAGACATTTGCAAACGCTATTTCCTTGCAAGGAAGTGTCGCATTTACATTCATTTGAAGTGTAGACGAGGAGTACATAACACTCCGCAAATGATATTATATCTTACCATGAAACATAGAAATGAGATGCTATATCGCGTTTTAAGAATCATAAGAACTCTATTGCAACGATAAGTAGACATCTGCAAACGCTATTTCCTTGCAAAAAAGTGTCGCATTTACATTCATTTGGTGTGTAGACGAGGAATACATAACACTTCGCAAATCATATTATATCTTACCATGAAACATAGAAATGAGATGCGATATCGCGTTTTATGAAGCATTAGAACTCTATTGCTACGATACGTAGACATCTGCAAATGCTATTTCCTTGCAAGGAAGTGTCGCATTTACATTCATTTGAATCGTAGACGAGGAATGCATAACACTTCGCAATGAATATTATATCTTATCATGAAACATAGATATGAGATGCAATATCTCGTTTTAAGAAGCATTTGAACTCTATTGCTTCGATACGTAGACATCTGCAAACGCTATTTCCTTGCAAGGAAGTGTCGCATTTACATTCATTTGATTTGTAGACGAGGAATACATAACACTTCGCAAATAATATTATATCTTACCATGAAACATAGAAATGAGATGCGATATCGCGTTTTAAGAATCGTAAGAACTCTATTGCTACGATACGTAGACATCTGCAAACGCTATTTCCTTGCAAAGAAGTGTCGCATTTACATTCATTTGAAGTGTAGACGAGGAATACATAACACTTCGCAAATCATATTATATCTTACCATGAAACATAGAAATGAGATGCGATATCGCGTTTTAAGAATCATAAGAACTCTATTGCTACGATACGTAGACATCTGCAAGCGCTATTTCCTTGCAAGGAAGTGTCGCATTTACATTCAGTTGATGTGTAGACGAGGAATACATAACACTTCTCAATTCATATTATGTCTTACCATGAAACATAGAAATGAGATGAGATATCGCGTTTTAAGAAGCATTAGAACTCTATTGCTACGATACGTAGACATCTGCAAACGCTATTTCCTTGCAAGGAAGTGTCGCATTTACATTCATTTGAAGTGTAGACGAGGAATACATGACACTTCGCAAATCATATTATATCTTATCATGAAACATAGAAATGAGATGCGATATCGCGTTTTAAGAAGCATTAGAACACTATTGCTACGATAGGTAGACATTTGCAAACGCTATTTCCTTGCAAGGAAGTGTCGCATTTACATTCAGTTGATGTGTAGACGAGGAATACATAACACTTCGCAAATCATATTATATCTTACCATGAAACATAGAAATGAGATGCGATATCGCGTTTTAAGAATCATAAGAACTCTATTGCTACGATACGTAGACATCTGCAGACGCAATTTCCTAGCAAGGAAGTGTCGCATTTACATTCATTTGAAGTGTAGACGAGGAATACATGACACTTCGCAAATCATATTATATCTTACCATGAAACATAGAAATGAGATGCGATATCGCGTTTTAAGAATCATAAGAACTCTATTGCTTCGATACGTAGACATCTGCAAACGCTATTTCCTAGCAAGGAAGTGTCGCATTTACATTCATTTGATGTGTAGACGAGGAATACATAACACTTCGAAAATAATATTATATCTTACCATGAAACATAGAAATGAGATGCGATATCGCGTTTTAAGAATCATAAGAACTCTATTGCTACGATACGTAGACATCTGCAAACGCTATTTCCTTGCAAAGAAGTGTCGCATTTACATTCATTTGAAGTGTAGACGAGGAATACATAACACTTCGCAAATCATATTATATCTTACCATGAAACATAGAAATGAGATGCGATATCGCGTTTTAAGAATCATAAGAACTCTATTGCTACGATACGTAGACATCTGCAAGCGCTATTTCCTTGCAAGGAAGTGTCGCATTTACATTCAGTTGATGTGTAGACGAGGAATACATAACACTTCGCAAATCATATTATATCTTACCATGAAACATAGAAATGAGATGCGATATCGCGTTTTAAGAATCATAAGAACTCTATTGCTACGATACGTAGACATCTGCAAGCGCTATTTCCTTGCAAGGAAGTGTCGCATTTACATTCAGTTGATGTGTAGACGAGGAATACATAACACTTCGCAAATCATATTATATCTTACCATGAAACATAGAAATGAGATGCGATATCGCGTTTTAAGAAGCATTAGAACACTATTGCTACGATAGGTAGACATTTGCAAACGCTATTTCCTTGCAAGGAAGTGTCGCATTTACATTCATTTGAAGTGTAGGCGAGGAATACATAACACTTCGCAAATCATATTATATCTTACCATGAAACATAGAAATGAGATGCGATATCGCGTTTTAAGAAGCATTAGAACTCTATTGCTACGATACCTAGACATCTGCAGACGCTATTTCCTAGCAAGAAGTGTCGGATTTACATTCATTTGAAGTGTAGACGAGGAATACATAACACTTCGCAAGTCATATTATATCTTACCATGAAACATAGAAATGAGATGCGATATCGCGTTTTAAGAAGCATTAGAACTCTACTGCTACGATACGCAGACAACTGCAAACGCTATTTCCTAGCGAGGAAGTGTCACATTCACATTCGTTTGAAGTGTAGACGAGGAATACATAACACTTCGCAAATCATATTATATCTTACCATGAAGCATAGAAATGCGATGCGATATCGCGTTTTAAGAAGCATTGGAACTCTATTGCTACGATACGTAGACATCTGCAAACGCTATTTCCTTGCAAGGAAGTGTCGCATTTACATTCATTTGAAGTGTAGACGATGAATACATAACACTTCGCAAATCATATTATATCTTAACATGAAACATAGAAATGGGATGCGATATCGCATTTTAAGAATCATAAGAACTCTATTGCTACGATACGTAGACATCTGCAAACGCTATTTCCTTGCAAGGAAGTGTCGCATTTACATTCATTTGAAGTGTAGACGAGGAATACATAACACTTCGAAAATAATATTATATCTTACCATGAAACATAGAAATGAGATGCGATATCGCGTTTTAAGAATCATAAGAACTCTATTGCTACGATACGTAGACATCTGCAAACGCTATTTCCTTGCAAAGAAGTGTCGCATTTACATTCATTTGAAGTGTAGACGAGGAATACATAACACTTCGCAAATCATATTATATCTTACCATGAAACATAGAAATGAGATGCGATATCGCGTTTTAAGAATCATAAGAACTCTATTGCTACGATACGTAGACATCTGCAAGCGCTATTTCCTTGCAAGGAAGTGTCGCATTTACATTCAGTTGATGTGTAGACGAGGAATACATAACACTTCGCAAATCATATTATATCTTACCATGAAACATAGAAATGAGATGCGATATCGCGTTTTAAGAATCATAAGAACTCTATTGCTACGATACGTAGACATCTGCAAGCGCTATTTCCTTGCAAGGATGTGTCGCATTTACATTCAGTTGATGTGTAGACGAGGAATACATAACACTTCGCAAATCATATTATATCTTACCATGAAACATAGAAATGAGATGCGATATCGCGTTTTAAGAAGCATTAGAACACTATTGCTACGATAGGTAGACATTTGCAAACGCTATTTCCTTGCAAGGAAGTGTCGCATTTACATTCATTTGAAGTGTAGGCGAGGAATACATAACACTTCGCAAATCATATTATATCTTACCATGAAACATAGAAATGAGATGCGATATCGCGTTTTAAGAAGCATTAGAACTCTATTGCTACGATACCTAGACATCTGCAGACGCTATTTCCTAGCAAGGAAGAGTCGGATTTACATTCATTTGAAGTGTAGACGAGGAATACATAACACTTCGCAAGTCATATTATATCTTACCATGAAACATAGAAATGAGATGCGATATCGCGTTTTAAGAAGCATTAGAACTCTACTGCTACGATACGCAGACAACTGCAAACGCTATTTCCTAGCGAGGAAGTGTCACATTCACATTCGTTTGAAGTGTAGACGAGGAATACATAACACTTCGCAAATCATATTATATCTTACCATGAAACATAGAAATGCGATGCGATATCGCGTTTTAAGAAGCATTGGAACTCTATTGCTACGATACGTAGACATCTGCAAACGCTATTTCCTTGCAAGGAAGTGTCGCATTTACATTCATTTGAAGTGTAGACGATGAATACATAACACTTCGCAAATCATATTATATCTTACCATGAAACATAGAAATGGGATGCGATATCGCATTTTAAGAATCATAAGAACTCTATTGCTACGATACGTAGACATCTGCAAACGCTATTTCCTTGCAAGGAAGTGTCGCATTTACATTCATTTGAAGTGTAGACGAGGAATACATAACACTTCGCAAATCATATTATACCTTACCATGAAACATAGAAATGAAATGCGACATCGCCTTTTAAGAAGCATCAGAAATCCATTGCTACGATACGTAGACATCTGCAAAAGCTATTTCCTTGCAAGGAAGTGTCGCATTTACATTCATTTGAAGTGTAGACGAGGAGTACATAACACTCCGCAAATCGTATTATATCTTACCACGAAACATAGAAATGAGATGCGATATCGCGTTTTAAGAATCATAAGAACTCTATTGCTACGATACGTAGACATCTGCTAACGCTATTTCCTTGCAAAGAAGAGTCGCATTTACATTCACTTGAAGTGTAGACGTTGAATACATAACACTTCGCAAATCATATTATATCTTACCATGAAACATAGAAATGAGATGCGATATCGCATTTTAAGAATCATAAGAACTCTATTGCTACTATACGTAGACATCTGCAAACGCTATTTCCTTGCAAGGAAGTGTCGCATTTACATTCATTTGAAGTGTAGACGAGGAATAGATAACACTCCGCAAATCATACTATATCTTACCATGAAACATAGAAATGAGATGCGATATCGCGTTTTAAGAATCATAAGAACTCTATTGCAACGATACGTAGACATCTGCAAACGCTATTTCCTTGCAAAGTAGTGTCGCATTTACATTCATTTGAAGTGTAGACGAGGAATACATAACACTTCGCAAATCATATTATACCTTACCATGAAACATAGAAATGTAATGCGATATCGCCTTTTAAGAAGCACCAGAAATCCATTGCTACGATACGTAGACATCTGCAAACGCTATTTCCTTGCAAGGAAGTGTCGCATTTACATTCATTTGAAGTGTAGACGAGGAATACATGACACTTCGCAAATCATATTATATCTTACCATGAAACATAGGTATGAGATGCAATATCTCGTTTTAAGAAGCATTTGAACTCTATTGCTTCGATACGTAGACATCTGCAAACGCTATTTCCTTGCAAGAAAGTGTCGTATTTACATTCATTTGATGTGTAGACGAGGAATACATAACACTTCGCAAATCATATTATATCTTACCATGAAACATAGAAATGATGTGCGATATCGCGTTTTAAGAAGCATTAGAACTCTATTGCTACGATACGTAGACATCTGCAAACGCTATTACCTTGCAAGGAAGTGTCGCATTTTCATTCATTTGAATCGTAGACGAGGAATGCATAACACTTCGCAATGAATATTATATCTTATCATGAAACATAGATATGAGATGCAATATCTCGTTTTAAGAAGCATCAGAAATCCAATGCCACGATACGTAGACATCTGCAAACGCTATTTCCTTGCAAGAAAGTGTCGCATTTACATTCATTTGAAGTGTAGACGAGGAATACATAACACTTCGCAAATCATATTATATCTTACCATGAAACATAGAAATGAGATGCGATATCGCGTTTTAAGAAGTATTAGAACACTACTGCTACGATAGGTAGACATTTGCAAACGCTATTTCCTTGCAAGGAAGTGTCGCATTTACATTCATTTGAAGTGTAGACGAGGAGTACATAACACTCCGCAAATGATATTATATCTTACCATGAAACATAGAAATGAGATGCTATATCGCGTTTTAAGAATCATAAGAACTCTATTGCAACGATAAGTAGACATCTGCAAACGCTATTTCCTTGCAAAAAAGTGTCGCATTTACATTCATTTGGTGTGTAGACGAGGAATACATAACACTTCGCAAATCATATTATATCTTACCATGAAACATAGAAATGAGATGCGATATCGCGTTTTATGAAGCATTAGAACTCTATTGCTACGATACGTAGACATCTGCAAATGCTATTTCCTTGCAAGGAAGTGTCGCATTTACATTCATTTGAATCGTAGACGAGGAATGCATAACACTTCGCAATGAATATTATATCTTATCATGAAACATAGATATGAGATGCAATATCTCGTTTTAAGAAGCATTTGAACTCTATTGCTTCGATACGTAGACATCTGCAAACGCTATTTCCTTGCAAGGAAGTGTCGCATTTACATTCATTTGATTTGTAGACGAGGAATACATAACACTTCGCAAATAATATTATATCTTACCATGAAACATAGAAATGAGATGCGATATCTCGTTTTAAGAAGCATCAGAAATCCAATGCCACGATACGTAGACATCTGCAAACGCTATTTCCTTGCAAGAAAGTGTCGCATTTACATTCATTTGAAGTGTAGACGAGGAATACATAACACTTCGCAAATCATATTATATCTTACCATGAAACATAGAAATGAGATGCGATATCGCGTTTTAAGAAGTATTAGAACACTACTGCTACGATAGGTAGACATTTGCAAACGCTATTTCCTTGCAAGGAAGTGTCGCATTTACATTCATTTGAAGTGTAGACGAGGAGTACATAACACTCCGCAAATGATATTATATCTTACCATGAAACATAGAAATGAGATGCTATATCGCGTTTTAAGAATCATAAGAACTCTATTGCAACGATAAGTAGACATCTGCAAACGCTATTTCCTTGCAAAAAAGTGTCGCATTTACATTCATTTGGTGTGTAGACGAGGAATACATAACACTTCGCAAATCATATTATATCTTACCATGAAACATAGAAATGAGATGCGATATCGCGTTTTATGAAGCATTAGAACTCTATTGCTACGATACGTAGACATCTGCAAATGCTATTTCCTTGCAAGGAAGTGTCGCATTTACATTCATTTGAATCGTAGACGAGGAATGCATAACACTTCGCAATGAATATTATATCTTATCATGAAACATAGATATGAGATGCAATATCTCGTTTTAAGAAGCATTTGAACTCTATTGCTTCGATACGTAGACATCTGCAAACGCTATTTCCTTGCAAGGAAGTGTCGCATTTACATTCATTTGATTTGTAGACGAGGAATACATAACACTTCGCAAATAATATTATATCTTACCATGAAACATAGAAATGAGATGCGATATCGCGTTTTAAGAATCGTAAGAACTCTATTGCTACGATACGTAGACATCTGCAAACGCTATTTCCTTGCAAAGAAGTGTCGCATTTACATTCATTTGAAGTGTAGACGAGGAATACATAACACTTCGCAAATCATATTATATCTTACCATGAAACATAGAAATGAGATGCGATATCGCGTTTTAAGAATCATAAGAACTCTATTGCTACGATACGTAGACATCTGCAAGCGCTATTTCCTTGCAAGGAAGTGTCGCATTTACATTCAGTTGATGTGTAGACGAGGAATACATAACACTTCTCAAATCATATTATGTCTTACCATGAAACATAGAAATGAGATGCGATATCGCGTTTTAAGAAGCATTAGAACTCTATTGCTACGATACGTAGACATCTGCAAACGCTATTTCCTTGCAAGGAAGTGTCGCATTTACATTCATTTGAAGTGTAGACGAGGAATACATGACACTTCGCAAATCATATTATATCTTATCATGAAACATAGAAATGAGATGCGATATCGCGTTTTAAGAAGCATTAGAACACTATTGCTACGATAGGTAGACATTTGCAAACGCTATTTCCTTGCAAGGAAGTGTCGCATTTACATTCAGTTGATGTGTAGACGAGGAATACATAACACTTCGCAAATCATATTATATCTTACCATGAAACATAGAAATGAGATGCGATATCGCGTTTTAAGAATCATAAGAACTCTATTGCTACGATACGTAGACATCTGCAGACGCAATTTCCTAGCAAGGAAGTGTCGCATTTACATTCATTTGAAGTGTAGACGAGGAATACATGACACTTCGCAAATCATATTATATCTTACCATGAAACATAGAAATGAGATGCGATATCGCGTTTTAAGAATCATAAGAACTCTATTGCTACGATACGTAGACATCTGCAAACGCTATTTCCTTGCAAGGAAGTGTCGCATTTACATTCATTTGAATCGTAGACG